>NC_041382.1:183398471-183426789 GCF_002162155.2 Triticum dicoccoides | reverse complement strand
CCCGCGCCCAACGCCGCCGCCACCCAACGCCGCCGTTCGCCGGAGCCCCTCGCCGGAACCTCGCCGAGGTAGCCGCGCCGCGTCTCTTTTTCTCCCCTCGGTTCGGTTTTTCTTATAACCCGTTCCGATTCTTTTCTTCTCTTCCGATTCGTTTTCTTTCCGGTTCTTTTCTAAACCGTTCCGGTTCCTAGATCGGTTTTCCGTTTCTTTTTCGGTCTTTTTCTCTGAAAACCCTAGATCGGTTTTCGTTCTTCTTTTGGACCGTTCATCTCAACGAACGTGATCACCGATTATTCCCCGGTTAACGACACCCGTTCGTTTAACCGTTCATCTCTTTCTTTCGTCGAATTTATTCCGCGATCGCGATCTCAGATCCGATCTTCATTCTAGTCTTTCTTCTCGCTCGTTTATCGGAATCAGGTGATTCAAGCGCCTGGAGTTTCGTTTCGAAACCGCCGTTCCGTCTAATCAACTTAAACAAGTTATTGCCCCGGTAAAATTTGACCTAGTTTCAACTTGCTAGAACCGAGTTGTTTTCTTCCGCCTTTTGTTTTCCGTTTCTTTGTTCGGTTCGTTCTTTCTTTGCAACCGGAGTTCTTAAGTTGAACTTTCTAATTCGTTCTCTTGTTTGAGTTTTACCCGTGCATTAGATGAGTACTTATTGTATGCTTGTTTTTTGTTTGTGTTAGATCACCCGGATTGCGCCGCTTGTTACTTCGAAACCCTAGGTCTCGCGGATCATCAGCAAGGCAAGTAACACTTTGATCATACCTTTTCTACAACCCAGTTTTATTGCATTAGATCAATCCTCTCACATTGCATGATTAGGATCTAATTAAACTGTGGGATGGGAAGTAGATGAGGTAGTACCCATTACCTGTATTACTGTGAAACCTTTGGGAGTTACTTCTATGTTTGCTTATTATGCCATGCTATGCTAGTAGACGTGGTTTGGGTGAGTGATATCCATGACAGATGTGAGTTGATAATTTTAAGGGTTTATCTAAGGTGGCAACCTAACACACATCTGGGTGGATTGAGGCACCTGATGTCTATCAGGACTTGCCTATTTTTTGGACCGCCACCCAGGCTCAAAGGGATCATAAGATCTTTCATGCTAGAAACTTACGTGTGCAGCCACAAGCCATTATGGGCTCTGGCATAGTTGACTAAGTCGTGCGAACTCTTACGGGTAGACTAGAAGATGTAGGGGAAAGTAGGTGTACCGGTCTACCCACATGTAAGGTGCTAGCGCTTCTGAAAGACTGTGTCTCGGTCATCCGTGTTCTCAAACACCATGTAGTGCGAGAAACCAAACGGAGGCGATCGAGTCTTGTGGGGAAAAGTGCACAAACCTCTGCAGAGTGTACAAACTAATCATGATTAGTCGTGTCCCCGGTTATGGACAACTTGAGTATCTAGTACTTGAATATCCTGTGAATCTCAACATGTTACTTCTAATTAATGTTGTTGGGTTTTAATTGTTCACTTAATTGGGATCAGAATGTTGTCAACCATTCTCGATGTTTAACAACTACCATGATAGTTAAACAAATTTATTCCTTTGCAGTAGGGAAAAACTGGCTTTACGCAAAACTGTAACCATAGAGCTTTCCACCAGCCATATATGCATATAGTATAGCTGTTTCATTCCATTACTCTCTATGTGTTACATTGCCAGCATATTCCATGTGCTGACCCGTTTTCGGGCTGCAACTTCTCATGTTGCAGACTTTTCAGACGACGAGTAAGGTGCTTTTAGGTCGTGGCCCTATACTCAGTGATGCCGTTGGAGTTGATGGACCCATCTACCTTCCGAGTCTTCCGCTGTTATCGTTATTAGATGGCCTTAAGCCATATTTATTGTAATAAGTTCTCTTTGAGACAACGATGTAATAAGTGTGTGATTGCCACTCTGCTATAAATCCTTCGATGTACTGTGTGGTGTCAGCATTACTGATCCAGGGATGACACCTGAGCACAGAGCACTTGATCCATTCGGGTCGGGTCGCTACATTCAAACTTTCAGGAAGCTATGGAACAAATGATTGAACATCCACAACCACCTGAAGGTGACGAGGCTACTACAGGCACAATGTCACCTCTTGTTGCAGTGCGTCAGTATCTCTCCACTAACAGTGCAAAAAGCACCTTCCTGCGTAATTCTGGGTTGGTTGTCAAGGTAACCTCGTCCAAATCGCCTACTGAACAAAATCTTCCTACTAGACAAAGTGATATATATGTGCTCCAGACACAAGTCCAATCCCTAATGGACGTTGTTTCGGAAACAAGAATAGTGGTTGAGAAATGTCGTCAAGATATGAATGGTTTTGAAACCAGACTATCAGGCATTCGCTTCGTTGTTCAAGAGCAATGGCGGAAAAAAGGTGGAGATCGTGCTGCTCCATCAGATTCTACAGCCTGAAACATTAGCACTCGGGTCAAATGATCTGTGGTTCTATACATCTGATGATGCTTTTATCTGGAAGGACTGTAAACTTTATGCCAACGGGCCTTTTGTTGTATGGTTGGAATTTATTTTGTTGTGATACAACATTTATGATGCTGCCTCAGGCTGCAATAATTACGACGCTATTTTTGTATAGTGTAGGTTTATCTTAGTAATGTATTCGGCCGAAAGCTTCATAGGAGCCCAACATGCCAACATTCGTCGGGCCCATTCCAATTGGGCTAAAAGCGATTACGGGCCGAAATTGGCATGTAGCCCACTAAAACTATCTAGGCCTAAATCAGCATAAGCTTTCATATTTTTCTGGTAGGCCTGTGCCCATAGTGGGCCTTTAACAGGCCTAAACATAATTTGGGCCCTCATTAAAAATAGGCCATTTATAGGTGTAAATATCTCGAGCCCATAAAATACACGGGCCTTTAATAGACCGAAAGTGAGATTGGGCCCTGATTGTGCCAAATAACCCACTGGACTTTAACAGGCCAAAATTCGGACGGGCCGTAAATGCGCCGACCTAATACACGGGCCTTTAACAGGCCGAAACTTCGGTCGGGCTAGATTATCGTCATTTTTATATGGGCCGTTAATGGGCCCGATATGACGTTGGGCCACATATGGCACATGGTTTACGTCTGGCGTTAACAGGCCGAAAATGACAACAGGCCGAAAGTGGCCCAAAGCTATAGTGGGCCTCTAACAGGCCGAATGTCAGACATGGCCGAATATGACCCAAATCCTTCATGGTTGTTTATCGGCCAAAAGTTTTGATGGCTTGTAAATGGGCCCAAATGAAGCTGGACCTTTAACAGGCCGGAAATACACCGGGCCGTAATTCGGCCCAATTACTTAGCGGACTGTTAACAGGCTAGAAGTGACCATGGGCCGCGTTGATGACAAGTTTAGGACAGGCCGTTGACGGGCCGAGTTGACAGAGAATGTTGGGCCTTTAGCTGGGCCGGCCCATTATGGTCGGCAGAATCTTGTGGGCCTTTAGCTGGGCCGGCCCATTGTGGTCCGCAAAATCTTGTGGGCCTTTAGTTGGGCCGGCCCATTATGGTCTGCAAAACCATGTGGGCCTTTAGCTGGGCCGGCCCATTATGGTCCGCTAAATTTTGTGGGCCTTTAGCTGGGCCGCCCCATTATGGTCCGCTAAATCTTATGGGCCTTCGGTTGGGTCGGCCCATTTAATCTTTGTGGGCCACTTTTGGGCCGGTCCACGTGTCAACATATCATAAGCCCATCTCGACCGTTGGATGAATGACACCTGTGCCAACACGGAGCTGACGCGTGGATCCGTCAGCCAATGAGAATTTTACACGTGGAAAATCGGCATTGGTCGTGGCTGTTAACGGGTTATCGGATCCAAAATCCGACCCGATAGCTTAACGGTGTTCCGTTACGGTGGATGCCACGTGTCGGTCACCCTTGACGAAAGCACTTCTGTGACGCGCGATTTATCGTCATGGAAGTGGACACTTCCGTGATGATAATTTTGGCAATGTCATGGAACACTTCTACGACAACACATGTATGACTATCTTGATTCTGTCATAAATTTGTCATGGATGTACATGCATGACAGAAAACGCGACCTATTGTGACAAACATGTATCATCACGGAAGTGTATTTTTTTGTAGTGATCGTCGAGGAGCTGGCCAGATGGGACCAGTGGCGACTACTCGCTGGAGGAACCCTAGCGCTGCAGGTAGGGGATCAAGGTAGAGGGAAAGGGGAGAGGGGATGCAAGCGGGCAGGGAAATGAACGCTTGCGTGTTTGTTTTTACTTGAGGGTCAGGTGTGACGCGGGCATGAGCAGTGGCATTTTTAGTGTAATATAGGTAGACAATAGATTCATTTGACTATTCCCCTTCCCTTCATTTTTAGTGAGCTTCTACCCGAAGCACCCCCCCCCCTTCCCCAAAGCAAAATAAGTTAAGCCCAAGCCCATAACTCAAAAACGACTTCTTTACATCTTTTATGGCTTATTTTGACAATAAGCACTAAAAAGGCGGAATAGAACTGGCCCTTAACCTGCAATTCAATTGTGCGTGCAATGATGAATGACTCCTGCCTGCTATAGTGTATATTTAGGCATCATACATGGCATAACCTAATACATGTGCCTTTCATTATAGAATCTGAAATATGCAATGTTTATGTTAGTTCATATGTTGCACATGATGTTTAAATGCCCCTTAAATCTAGTTAGTCAAGTGATGGTCTTTAAGCCTCCTTTTATGCTTCTTTTCTTGATATGTAATTCAGTGTTGTGCAAGATTTGCTCACACATCTGTTCAATTGCTTGTTTATATCAACTAGCCATACAAGGACTATTTGCTTTGATTACTTGTTGTTCTTGACCTAACAGAGCTTGTCAACGATTTAAACACTAAGGGATGTTGTAGTTGGGGCTTGTATAACCTTTAGGTGACATAAAGGTTTGGATGTACACTAAAGTAGGCTCTCCAAGAGTACCTGGAGATTCAGTTTGAAGGTATGCCTAGTTTTTACACAACGCACACATAGTAAATGATCATTTCATTGTGTGCAAGAGATGTGGCATGTTTCATTATGTGGTGTTATTTTGTTATAAACTCATCCTTTGGTGTTGTTCACAGACTGGAAAGTATGCATATTTATCTTCCAAGGAGACCATTAACTAGTGTGCGTCACCTTGTAGAGGGGGTGCAATGAATATAAGATTGAGGATTTCCAAGTACAAGATGCTAGGAAGGAGCCTTGCAAGAGAAGGAGGAGCAACGCTGAGCCTGTTCAACCATTTATGGTAAGTCACTGTATTACAATTACTAGGACATCCTATTTGTCTGACATTGTGCTTGCGTAGGGGTCTCCATGTGTAACCCAGTCATTGTGCCATTGATTAAAACTCCCTTCGCTCACTACTATATGATGTTCTAACTTTTTTGTAAATCAGATGTATGTAAACACATTTTAATGTGTCTGTTCACTCATCATGGATGTAGTCTACTTTTAAGTATCTAAAACATCTTATAGTAGTGAACAGTGTGAAACTGCTTCCTGCTATGGTAGAGTTGTCGATGTCATAACCAACTGCATATTCACATCATTAGCCTCCCTATCATTACTAGGATCTTTATTACATACTAGTCGAGATACTTCATAGGGGGCAAACAATATTACATTACTTGTTCCTTTATATAGTAAATGTAGCTAGGCCATGAATGTTATTGAGGCGTGCATGTATGTCTGCTGGCAACTCAATAGTTAAATTGCTTGTTTGTTTTAGGCCAAGTTAAATTGCTCTTTTCAATTGCTTTATTTGTCCTCAGTTAGTGAGATGCCCAAACAATGATGCCTGATGTTTGATACTCCATTAAATTACTTGTAGTTGTGTGTATGACTATTACTTGACATAATTAAAGGCCTTACCATTTAAATGCGCAGGCGAAGTGTGCCTGAAGCTTTTAAGTCTATTAACCAACTATTACTGCATGAGGCTCATAGTCTAGTTTATATGAGGCTAATGATTGCATAGTTTTGCTTGCTGTAGTAGGTTTGTATGAATCCCTTTGTTGTTCATTATGCTCCCTAAAACTTTAATTGAGCTACAGAATGGCCAACTGCTTGCTTACTTATATGCAATATATATATATATATAATTGCCAGTAGCTGCATGTGGTCTAAATTTGTAACATGTTTGTTTTGCATTTGGCCCCAACATCATGCTCCTCTAGTGAGCTAAAAGAGATTTTTGTATGCGGCTTGCACAGACTACCATTTTTATAATTTTTAAAATATCACCTGCTTATGCTTCATGACGTGTAACATTATTGTTAGTCCTGTTTTGCCATGTATAAAATACTCTGCCTTGCTTGCTTCACTGTTGTAACTGTATTTTTGCCCTAGTCATGTGTACTTACAGAAATATTTTAGGATGAAGTGACATCAACACAAAGATCTGAGAGCGGTGCGGCATGGCCATTACCAAATGATTATGGATTGGAATTGGAATGTGATGATGTTCTAATGCATCAACTAGAGGTGGCAAGACAACGTGTACATGACTGTCAACATGCAATCAACATGTTAGACTGCAGTTGTAGATATTAGATGCAAGAGTCAAAAAATGAAACAAGACACTGAGGTAACCACAAAGGAATTGGAGATTTTGCAGACTGAAATTTGTGCTATCTGAATCCAGCCAATCCTATTTTCTGAAGAGATTATAGTTCAAATGGTAAGTTCTGTTGATGCGTGTCCATGATGTATGAGCTTTATTTGCCTAGTGTATGTAATTTGTTGTTTGTGTACGCTTTATTATCACTGGTGTCGAACTGTAATGCCCACTGGGTATAATCTGCTATAATTTCTTTATTGCATAGTGTAGGACTATTCTTCGTTTCTATGCTTTTGTCTCTTTATAGTGTAGGTTTTTTAGAGTCGATAGTATAAAGTAGGGTAATTCTTTGTATATGCCATATCGTTGAAACTGGGGCCAACACGCCCAAACATTACCTGGATGCCATCCGAACGAACAAACATGTTCAAAGTGGGCCTTAATTGGGTCGGTCAACTTAATAATTAGTGCTTCCCAAACGACGTGGCCCACCATAACAATGGCTCTTAGCGGGTCGTTAACATGCCGAAAGCTCGATAGGGACGTATAAATGGAAATGGCCTGCGGGCCTCTAGCATGCCCAAATAATTGTTAATTTTGTCTCGGCCCTTTTACATGATGGGCCAGTAAGAGGCCGAAAGTGTTTTGGCCCAGAAGAGGCCCAATTTACAAAATAGGCGTTTAACAGGCTGAAAGTCGCGTTGGGCTGAAAGTGTGCCCCGCGGAACGTAGGCCTCTAATACATCAAAAAACAGGTGGCACCGTCAAAGGACCAACTATTGTTCGAGCTGTTTACAGGCCAAACGACAAAATGGGCTAAGAATTGGCCCATTTATAGAATGGGCCGAGGAAAGGCCGAAAGTCTCAATGGGCTAGAAGTTGGTCCAAATACAAAATGGGCCGAGAAAAGGCCCAAAGACGTACCGGTGGCATATTGGCCCATATCTATAATGGACTACTAACAGGCCGAAAAAAGGTCGGGCTATAATTGGGCCCAAAGACGTAGTGGGTCGTTAACAGGCTGGAACATACGATGGGCTGGAAATTGTCAAATCTAGAATGGGCCTTTTGTGGGCCGATTCTGCGTAACTTGTACGGGCCATGCTTGTGAATGGGCCTGAATCAAGTGGCCCGCTAATGGGCCGGCTCGCTTATTTTGACAGGCCGACCCTTTAACCTAAACGGGCCACTGTTGGGCCGGGCCACGTGTCGACGTACCATAGGCGCGTCCCGTCCACTCGTTGGATGACACCTGTCCCAACGCGAAGCCGACACATGGATACTATGGCCAATCGGAATTTTACATGTGGAAAATCGCCATTGATTGGGGAAGTTAACGGGTTATCGGATCCAAACCAAAACCCGATAGGTTAACGGCGACCCGTTACGGTGGATGCCACGTGTCGGTTATCCTTGATGAAAGCGCTTCCATGACATGCCATTTATCGCCATGGAAGTGGACACTGTCGTGATGATAACTTTGGTATTTTCATGGAACACTTCTACGATAGCACAGGTATGACTATCTTGATTCTGTCATAAAATCATCATGGACGTACATCCATGACAGAAAATGTGACCTACTATGACAAAGATGTATCATCACGGAAGTGGTTTTTTTTGTAGTGACACAAATAACACACAAGGTGAACAACTAGGGTCCATGTTGTTACAATGATAAGGATGTGGATGATGATGACGATGATGGTGGTGATGATGATGATGATGATGGCAGTGGTGACGATGTTGTAGCCCCCTGTGCGTGACGAGGACGATGGACCTCTTCTCCTTGCCAATCCCTCCTACGGATGATCTCCGGAGGCTAGGGTTCTGCCTTCTGGACGAGTTTCTGGTCTCTCTGGGCGTCTGATCTATGGAGCGAGCGCGGTCGCATGGAATGCTGTCTTTTGGTCTGGAAGCGTAGCAATGACTTCTTTGTTGGCCTCCTTTATTGGTTCTTTTATGGTAGGTGATCATCACTTGAAATACGTGATTTCACAACCATTTCTAGGGATTTCCACCTTATTATGCTAAGTGGTCCAAAAATGGTTACCTGAGAGATTATCAACAAAAAGAGGTTCGCAAACACGGCAAAATTCCACAAAGCCCATCATGCACGCACAAATAACTAGTAGAATTATCACATGAATTGTACTCATCAACATCTCCTTTGTCAGCTATGACCATCACAACTTTGCAATTAGATTTTACAGTGACAGTAGTCTTTCTTATAGGCACTACACATTCTCTTTCCACTTATGTCATCTTGCCATATTTATTGCATTTCATAGTAACTCTTGTAACCTCATTGTTCCCTTTTTTGCTTACCTTTCTTGACGCTGCCATAGTAGCCACTGAAAACCTAGCTATTTTTTAGTAGAAACTGAAGTATTCCGACCCCTCTTCCTTTGTTTTGAACTGCATGCCAAGTTATGGCTTGAAATTGCTGCTAGTGTTCCTCAAACTTCCCTTTGATGCCGCATCTTCTTCATTTTGCAAGAACTTTTCAATGTCATCTTCATCAAGAAAGGCATCATCTTGATTGAGGAAGGCATTGCCTTTGAGTTGTTGATGCAGGTCAACTAGTTCTCCCCTTTCTTCTTGATTGTTTTGGTTTCTGTCAGTGTTCGGTGTTGCTCTAGCATCAACATCATCATTGATCTGCATTTTATCTCTTCTTGTGTTAGATTTAATATTTTGACAGTTTTTGATCTATAATATTTACTTAGATCTCATATTTTCAGGTTTTCATGTTCTCAAACAGGGCCGCCTCCCAGGAATTAGCTTTTGATGATGCTTTTCGGCTATTGTATCATCTTGAGGCATTTCTTGCCATGTCTGTAGAGTAAGTTAACTTATTCTTTGTTATTCACTTTTCTTCTATTTCTTTATTGTTTTTTATTTTTTCAGAAAGGAATTTAACTTACATTTGAGCCATTTCCTGAGTTGTACTCCCTCCGTCCGGAAATACTTGTCATAGAAATGGATACAAATGGATGTATCTAGAACTAAAATACATCTAGATACATCCATTCCTTGGACAAGTATTTCCGGATGGAGGGAGTAGCTCATATCTGCTTGTTTGCTAGAGTCTCCCTCACTTTGGCGATACTTGTTTGTCGGTCAATTTGCTGAGTGTACCTGCAAGCATCATGATAGTTTTGTTTTCTCATATTTTAGTTTATTTTCAGGTACTACTAGAGGCACCGTGAATGATGTATGCTTTTTCCCTTTTGTAGTAGTTGATGTTACCTTGTGTACGATGTTTGATTGTAGAACGCGGGAATTGAATATGATTGTAAACTTTTCAGGCATATGTTTCTTAGTTTTATTGGATAAAGTTTTTGTTTGCTATTTCTGGGTATTGTAACTCACATTTAGTATGAGATCTTCTTATGACATTGATAGTAGATCATCTTCAGTTATTGTTCTTTGTTTGCTTTCCATGTGCAAATATGATTGAAGTAATGTCAGTAAATAGCAAAAATATGAAGAATATTACAGGTATAATTTCTCAGCAACACTAGTTTGTTAGTCTTCATAACTCTTTTCTGATTGTATACTGTATTTTATAGAGATAGGTAATCGAATTTTCTGATTTCTTGTGTGTCCTGAATTGTTCTTTGCATCCACTAATATTCGTGTCACATGAAGATTGCGAGCAGGCCGATGAGGATTGCGAGCAATGTGCGTGCCAAACCAGCAAATGCAAAACTGGAGTTTGCGGTTGCACCAAGGTGCGCGCTCTAGTTTTGTTTCCTTCTTGTGCATTCGTGTCAGATTTATTGCCTTTGCAAAAGTCTAGACATGCTTATTCTTTCTCTGATCCTGATTGAGGGTAGTTCATTCTTCTTGGTTGAAGGAACTGAAAGGGTGTAACCGAAAATACCAGTGCTAGGGTGTGATAATCGCTTTGGGATCAAAGGGGGCATGTACATGACACTCTCTTCATTTATGTGTGTTGTTTCTTCATAGCTTACATCATGATGCTAGTGTAATCTCTGTTTCCTGCATGTACAAAGCATCTGATAAATCCAGTTGCTGGACCAAGAGGGCAGGGAGGTATGGGTGGCACAAGTGACACTAGGGTCCCAGGTTCAAACAAGCAAATAAGAACCGGGGGTAAGTTTGTGCTTCCACTTGCGTAGTTTATTGAGAGAAATCCTAGATTAGTTCTATGTATGTCTGCCCAAATCAAGGTGATCTGCTCCTTTTGTGTAGTGATAATAGTAGGCTTCAGACATACCAGAGCATGGTGTAGGTGAAATGTTGTTTCCTCTTAATGATGCTGGATTCGAGTGTATTTCTTTTCTAAAGTTTGGAATGTATTCGACCTAGGCCTTTGTTGATGTTTGGTTTTACAGTGTAGTAATATCTAATGTTTCAGTTGTCTAACTATATATGATCATCCTAGAATAGTGTCGGTCATCACAGTTTTTACTTTCTAGTAAGTTTGGTCACACTTCAGTTGTTCTAGGTGCATGTATTTATGTTAGAAATTCATACTTTGGTAGTGAACATTTAAGTGGAATTCAGCAGTTCTTGTGTTTATGTATTCCTTTTGCCCATTTCTTCCGTAGATGTACTGATGTTTTTCTTCCATGTGTGTCTTTCCTGACGTATTTTGAAAGTGATTTTCCTGATGATTTGTACGTGAAGCAGAGGTGAAGCAGAGGTGAGCAGAACTATGATCCAAAAGGAGTTTGAGGATTTTCATGTACGTGTGTTGTGTCTCTGGATTGATCTTGCTCTCTCAACCTAGTGTATCCATCTGGTCTTTCTCCAGGTACTTCCCTCCCTGCCACGCCCCTCGGCCATGCCTCTGGTTCTTCTCTCCCGCTTCTTCCTTGTGTGTTCTTTGATCTTGTCCCCCCTGTCCCTCCCATGACACGTGTTCTTTCTCCAATGACATATTTTTCCCCTTCTCCTCCCCCTCTCCCATGGCGCCTCCAGATCTGTTCTTGTTTGGAGAGATCCATGAGAGATGGTTAGTAAAGGGGGGTTGGGTTGTTTCGTGGGTTTACAAGTTGAAGAGAGTCGCCAGTTTTCTGTTCATGATTGTGGGAGTCCTGGATTAGGGGGTCTCCGGATAGCCGGACTATCTCCATTGGCCGGACTGTTAGACTATGAAGATACAAGATTGAAGACTTCGTCTCCTGTCCGAATGGGACTCTACTTGGTGTGGAAGGCAAGCTAGGCAATACGTATATGGATATCTCCTCCTTTGTAACCGACCTTGTGTAACCCTAACCCTCTCCGGTGTCTATATAAACCGAAGGGTTTTAGTCCGTAGGACAACAATCACAACATACAATCATACCGTAGGCTAGCTTCTAGGGTTTAGCCTCTCTGATCTCGTGGTAGATCTACTCTTGTAACACCCATATCATCAATATTAATCAAGCAGGACATAGGGTTTTACCTCCATCAAGAGGGCCTGAACCTGGGTAAAACTTCGTGTCCCTTGTGTCCTGTTACCATCCGGCCTAGACACACAGTTCGGGACCCCCTACCCGAGATTCGCCAGTTTTGACACCGACATTGGTGCTTTCATTGAGAGTTTCTCTGTGTCGTCGCCGTTAGGCTTGATGGCTCCTACTATCATCGATAGCGATGCGGTCCAGGGTGAGACTTTTCTCCCCGGACAGATCTTCGTATTCGGCGGCTTTGCACTGCGGGCTAACTCGCTTGGCCATCTGGAGCAGACTGAAAGCTACGCCCCTGGCCATCAGGTCAGATTTGGAAGTTTAAATTACACGGCCAATATCCGTGGGGACTTGATCTTCGACGGATTCGAGCCACAGCCGGGCACACCGCACTGTCGCGATGGGTACGACCTAGCTCTGCCACCGGACGGCACCCCAGAGGCAGCACCCGCATCAGCTCCGACCCTTAGCCCGGAGCCAACTGCGCCAATCGAGGACGGGTGGCTAGACACCGCCTCAGGGGCTGCAGTTTCAACGGCGATCGAGCCGAACACCAGCATAATCCTCTGCGCAGCCCATGACTCCAAGGTGTCGGACTCTCTTCCGGACCCCGAACCATCCGCGCCCCTGGCAATCGAATCCGATTGGGCACCGATCATGGAATTCACCGCCGCGGATATCTTTCAGCACTCGCCCTTCGGCGACATTCTGAATTCACTAAGGTCTCTCTCTTTGTTAGGAGAGCCCTGGCCGGATTATGGCCAACGGGATTGGGATGCGGACGACGAAGAAATTCGACGCCCACCCACCACCCACTTTGTAGCCACTGTCGATGATTTAACTGACATGCTCGACTTCGACTCCGAAGACATCGACGGTATGGACGACGATGTAGGAGACGAACATGAACCAGCACCTATAGGGCACTAGAAAGCCACCTCGTCGTATGACATATACATGGTGGATACACCCAATGAAGGCAACGGCGACGAGATAGCGGAGGATGACCCCTCCAAGAAGCAACCCAAGCGCCGACGTCAGCAGCGCCGCTCTAAGTCCTGCCAAAGCAAAAGTGGTGATACCGGCACAGGAGATAATAACACTCCGGATAGCGCCAAAGACAACAACAACCCCCTCCAGCAAGATTTAGAGCTGGAGGATGAAGGAGCCAGCTCTCCTGAGAGAGCGGCTGGCGGAGAGGAGGAGAATGATAATTACATGCCCCCCTCCGAAGACGAGGCAAGCCTCGGCGACGATGAATTCGCCGTACCAGAGGATCCCGTCGAACAAGAGCGCTTCAAGTGCAGGCTTAATGCCATGGCAAATAGCCTGAAGAAAAAGCAGCAGCAGCTTCAAGCTGATCAAGATTTGCTAGCTGACAAATGGACTGAAGTCCTCGCAGCCGAGCAATATAAACTCGAGCGTCCCTCCAAGAGTTATCCAAGGCGCATGTTACTTCCCCGACTGGAGGAAGAAGCGTATGAAACGGCTGATCGGCCACCTTGTGACCGTGATAGAGAGGCATTCCAGCCAAAAGCGCAGCCTCCACCCCAATGCCATTCAAATAAAAAGGCATGGGGAGATACGCCAGACTTGCGAGACATATTGGAGGACAAAGCAAAGCATTCAAGATCGATCTATGGATCACGAGGGTGCACCACTCTACGAGACAATAAACGTCACGCCGGATACAGTAAAAGTAAATCCGGCCAGGCTGAACACAGCGTGCAGGACCCATTCATGATGCGTCGCGATATAGCCCAATACAGAGGCGCCGCACACCCCTTATGCTTCACAGACGAAGTAATGGAACATCAATTCTCAGAAGGTTTCAAACCTGTAAACATTGAATCATACGACGGCACAACAGATCCCGTGGTATGGATTGAGGACTTCCTCCTCCGCATCCACATGGCCCGCGGTGACGACTTACATGCCATCAAATACCTCCCACTAAAACTCAAAGGACCAGCGCGGCATTGGCTTAATAGCTTGCCAGTGGACTCCATTAGCTGTTGGGAAGATCTGGAAGCCGCATTCCTCGACAACTTTCAGGGCACTTATGTGCGACCACCAGACGCCGATGACTTGAGCCACATAATTCAGCAGCCAGAAGAGTCGGCCAGGCAATTTTGGACCCGGTTCCTTACAAAGAAAAATCAAATCGTCGACTGTCCGGATGCGGAGGCCTTAGCGGCTTTCAAGCACAACATCCAAGACGAGTGGCTAGCCCGACACCTTGGTCAGGAAAAGCCGAAATCTATGGCAGCCCTCACGACGCTCATGACCCGCTTTTGTGCGGGAGAAGACAGCTGGTTGGCTCGCAGTAACAACATATCAAAGAACCATGGTACCTCAGATACCAAGGACGGCAATAGCAGGTCACGCCGCAACAAGCATAAGCGCCGCATTAATGGCGAAAGTACTGAGGATACGGCAGTCAATGCCGGATTCAAAGGCTTTAAACCCGGTCAGCGGAAAAAGCCATTCAAACAAAGTACGCCGGTCCGTCCAGCTTGGACCGTATACTCGACCGCTCGTGTCAAATACACGGCACCCCAGACAAGCCAGCCAATCACACCAATAGGGATTGTTGGGTGTTCAAGCAGGCCGGCAAGTTAATTGCCGAAAACAAGGACAAGGGGCCGCATAGCGATGACGAGGAAGAACCCCGGCAGCCGCACACTGGAGGACAGAAGAGGTTTCCCCCGCAAGTGCGGATGGTGAACATGATATACGCAACCCACATCCCCAAGAGGGAGCGGAAGCGTGCGCTCAGGGACGTATATGCGTTGGAGCCAGTCGCCCCAAAGTTCAACCCTTGGTCCTCCTGTCCGATCACCTTCGATCGCAGGGACCACCCCACTAGTATCCGTCATGGCGGATTCGCCGCACTAGTCCTAGACCCAATCATTGATGGATTTCACCTCACTCGAGTCCTTATGGATGGCGGCAGCAGCCTGAACCTGCTTTATCAGGACACAGTGCGCAAAATGGGTATAGACCCCTCAAGGATAAACCCACAAAAACGACCTTTAAAGGTGTCATTCCAGGAGTAGAGGCACACTGCACAGGCTCAATTACACTGGAAGTGGTCTTCGGATCCCCGGATAACTTCCGAAGCAAAGAGTTAATCTTCGATATAGTCCCGTTCCGCAGTGGTTATCATGCGCTGCTCGGACGAACCGCATTTGCTAGATTCAATGCAGTACCACATTATGCATACCTCAAGCTCAAGATGCCAGGACCTCGCGGAGTTATTACAGTCAATGGAAACACAGAGCGCTCTCTCCGAACAGAGGAGCACACCGCGGCCCTCACAGCAGAAGCGCAAAGCAGCCTCTCAAGGCAATCTACCAGTTCGTCGTTTCAAAGCCCGGACACCTTCAAGCGCGCTTGGGGCAATCGGCAAACAGACCGCCTGGCGCGATCTGAGCTCGCGTAGAAATACGGCGGCCACCCCAATCCCAGCCCAACGTCGTTGTTCATGCCGCGCGTACATAATTACACATTAAAAATACCATGGGCACAGGTGGGGAGGGGGCACAACTACGGCACGCCCCAAAACGCGGCCTAAACTGCACCGGGGGCTTCCCGTTTGGTTATTTTTCTTTTTTTTTCAGGACTTCAATCTCTGGAAACACTGTCCGGCAGCTCTATTGCCGAACACATGATACAGCAACCAAGGAGGCCGACAACTACGGAATTCCTAGGTGGATTACAGATTTCATATAATTCCTCAGCTCGCCCTTGGAATGGACATAGTCCTGCTCTTTTGCTTATTACACTATCTGTATCACTCTGCTTTAATGCAATTTTTTAGTATACAATACATGACATTACGACTATTGTCGCATTTTTGTTATATATATACATATTCATGTGTTCATTAATAACGCCTAGCAACCGTACACTCTGGTACGGCCAATGCACCAGGGGCTTACGTACCCACAATATGGTGTGAAAAGTCCGAACACTTCCACAAGTGCGGCACCCCGAACTTATAGCATCATATGCATCAGCTCCGAATCATGTCTTTGGTCAAATGTTGGGTTTGCCCGGCTCCTATGTTTTGGTACCTTACGTTCCGCTCTATCGGCTAAGGTAGCGCTAGGAGAACTACTGCGATTGTGCCCCGGTTCTGCCGGGCTGAGCACCTCAGTAGAGAAAGCTAAAACTGACTGTCATGATAAGGCGAGAGACTGGTCGCTGTTCGGCGAGGTTTTTTGAGTCCCTAAAGACTTATGCCGCTTAGGGCGAGGGGCCGGCTCCGTCCGGCTTATAGGCGTGTATCGCGCCCCGAATTCGGCCTTCCGAATACCAGGGGCTTCGCCGAAATTTAAAATTATAGAATTCTATGGCTAAGTGAGAGTGATAAAGCATTATTAGTCCGGTTGCCTTGTTCGTTGTGCTGAGCACATCCCTCGGAGGACCCAAACATGGGAACAAGAGTGCTCAGGTTTATCCCGAACACCCCGGCACTCGTGGCATGGGGGCAGAAGCTGAGGACTAGCCATCTCTCAGATTGGATAAACAGCCAAATAGAAGGTAATATTTTAAATTCACACAAGCGTTGCATAGCGAATACGATACAAGTTTTCATACATACAGGACAAAACAAGCAAGTCTCATTCAAATATTACATTTTGCGAACACTCATCTGCGATAAGACAGGCGCCCGGCAGAACACCCTCGTAGTACATCTCGGGGTGGCGGTGCTCCTTGCCCTCCGGCAGCCCCTCCTTGATCAGCTTCACGGCGTCTAGCTTGACCCACTGCGTTTTTACACGGGCGAAGGCCCGGCGTGCACCTTCAATGCAGACAGATCGCTAGACGACCTCCAGCTGTGGGCAGGCATCCACAAGCCACCTCACCAGGCCGAAGAAGCTGTTCGGAAGGGCGTCGCCAGGCCACAATCGGACTATGAAGCCCTTCATGGCCTGATCGGCCGCCTTATGTAGCTCGGCCATCCGCTTCAGCTGGTCGCTCATTGGCACCGGATGTTCGGCCTCAGCATACTGAGACCAGAACAGCTTCTCCGTCGAGCTTCCGTCCTCGGCCTGGTAGAATAGTGCGGCATCGGACACACTGCGGGGAAAATCTGCGAATGCTCCTGAAGAGCTCTGGATTCAGGTAAGTAATCAGTAATTCACCTTTACATGCTTGCTTTGCATATAGAAAGCCTTACCCGCCACTATCTTCTTCATCGCGTCGATCTCCTGAAGGGCCTTCTGGGCCTCGGCCTTGGCACTCTTCGCGCTCTCACGGGCCACGGCAAGCTCAGACTCTCTCGTCTTCAAGTCAAGCTCCAACGCCTCGTGCTTTGTCACGAGAGCCTGGAGCTCTTGCTGCACCTCGCCCACCCGAGCCTCGTGCCTCTCTCGCTCGGTGCGCTCCTGGGCCGCCTTTTCTTCGGCCTGGGACAGCGCTTGCTTCAGGGTCGCCACCTCGACCGTGGCCCCTGGCAAACATACAATGATCCTGTCATTTAGCAATCGCGTCCTTTTTCTCATCTACAGACGGGGTATTACTTACCCTTGTTCTCCTCGAGCTGCCTCTTAGCAAGGCCGAGCTCTTTCTGGGACCCCTCGAGGGCCTCCTTCAGTACGGCGACCTCCGCAGTTAGTGCGGCAGACGCCAGTAGCGAAGCCTGCATATGCATATTGACATACTTATATTAGACTCCTGCGATATTATTTGATCCTCTGTTCGGCTTTTCTTTGTGAACACCGAACAAAGCATCAGGGGCTACTGTCTATGTGGTAATA
Organism: Triticum dicoccoides; assembly: GCF_002162155.2. Lineage (NCBI taxonomy): Eukaryota > Viridiplantae > Streptophyta > Magnoliopsida > Poales > Poaceae > Triticum > Triticum dicoccoides. The sequence continues at coordinate 183,409,025 of NC_041382.1, read as the reverse complement.
CTTCTACTACATTTTAAAACACTTACCCCGAAGCCTGTTAGAAGGCTAGTATGGGCTTCAGTCAATCCGCTCTTGGCGGACTGAACCTTCCGGATCACCGCACTCATGATAGTGCGGTGCTCCTCCTCGATGGAAGCGCTGTGAAGCGCTTCCAACATAGTGTCCGACGCCTCTGGATGGACAGAGGTCTCCGGCACAGGCGTCTCACCCTCCTTAGAAGGGGACCGCCTGCCCAAGCTTGGAACCGTTGGAGGGTCCGGCGCGGTGTTCGGCTGAGGGCCGAACTTGGAGCTCTCGGGGACCCCGTCCCCTCGGCTCCCGGAGTCCGGAAGGTCGCCTTGAGGCGCCTCCGGGACTGTACCCCCTCGATCCGGTGCCTCTTGAGACAGCACCTCGGCGTCGTCGGCTGGATGAGGGGAGGTGGCGGTCGGGACTGGATCGCTATCCATGTCTAACGAGCCCAGGGAGCCGTCCGAGGATACCTCGATATTAGCTCGGGGCGGCCTGCACAATTGAGTTCAGCGTTAGGGAAAGCAATGCGACAAAGGAATCCTATGGGTTACTTTGGGATTCGAATACTTACAATCTCCCCTGGGGCTTGGCCCTGGGCAACCACTCGTCTCCACTTTCGTCGGCGGTGGTGGAGCTGTCCGGTAGGAGAGTCCTTCCCTTCTTGGACCCTCCAGCCTCCCCAGTTGGGGCGGCCTTCCTTTTCTTGTCTCCCCCAGTCGGCAGGGGAGCCTCTTCTTCCTCCTCCTCATCTTCGGGGGAAGAGTGTGCCGCAGAGTCATCGGACGGTGAGTCCGATGATGCCTGGCATCGGGAACTCTTTCGAGCTCCCTTGGCCTTCTTGGTCTTCTCCGGCACCTTATAAGGGGTCGGAGTCAACATCTTCGCCAGAAGGGCGTCTGCAGGGCCTTCGGGCAAGGGAGCCAGACAGTCGATTTGTCCGGCCATCTTCTGTCAGTCCTGTTAACGGCACGGGAGTTTAGATCCCACATAGAGTCAATCTATATAGAAAACAAGTATCTTGTGAAAGGTAAAACAACTTACCGCACTGGCGTGGCGCTTCGCGCTGAATCCGCGATCCTCAGTAATGGGGGGAGGGACCGCGGCGCCCTTGAACAGCACCCTCCAGGCATCTTCATGAGTTGTGTCGAAGAGCCTGTTCAGAGTTCGGTGCTGTGCCGGGTTGAACTCCCACAAGGTAAACTCCCGTTGTTGGCACGGGAGTATCCGGCGGACGAGCATAACCTGGACTATGTAGACACGCTTGAGCTTCTTGTCCACCATGTTCTGAATACATGACTGGAGTCCAGTCAGCTCTTTTGAATTACCCCAGGACAGGCCCTTCTCTTTCCAGGAGGTGAGCCGCATGGGGATTCCAGATCGGAACTCGGGGGCCGCTACCCATGCAGGGTCGCGCGGCTCGGTGATATAGAACCACCCCGATTGCCACCCCTTTATGGTATCCACGAAGGAGCCCTCGAGCCATGTGATGTTGGGCATCTTGCCCACCATGGCGCCTCCGCACTCCTCCTGGCGGCCGCTCACTATCTTCGGCTTGACGTTGAAGGTTTTCAGCCATAGGCCGAAGTGGGGCTTGATGCGGAGGAAGGCCTCGCACACGACGATAAACGCCGAGATGTTGAGGATAAAGTTCGGGGCCAGATCGTGGAAATCCAGGCCGTAATAAAACATGAGCCCCCGGACGAAGGGATGGAGAGGGAATCCCAGTCCGCGGAGGAAATGGGTGAGGAATACCACCCTCTCATGGGGCTTGGGGGTGGGGATGAGTTGTCCCGCATCTGGGAGCCGATGCGTGATGTCGTCGGGCAGGTATCCGGCTCTCCTCAGTTTCTTGACGTCTCCCTCCATGACAGAGGAGACCATCCACTTGCCTCCCACTCCGGACATGGTTGGAGAAGGTTGAGGTGGAAGTGAGGGCTTGGGCGCTAGAGCTAGAGTGTGCGGAAGCGGATGAGCAGAGGAGGAAGAAGGCGTGGATAGAAAGGTGAGTCCTTATCCCTTTATATGGGCGGACAAGCGTCCCCACTTGCCTGGTAAAACTCTCTTATCCCCCAAGCGCCATAATTGATGGCGCGGTTGGGTTACCCACGCCCGTATTGATGAGAATCCCGTAATAAGGGGACACGATCTCTGCTTTGACAAGACGTGTCGAAAAACTACCTCGCGTTATGTGCGGGGCTGGTTAAAAGAAACGGTTCGAGTAATCACCAGGCCATGACGTAACGTCATGTTGCCAAAACAAGCTAGCGGATTAGATCTGCGAAAACATTACTCTCTCTACGGTGAAATGTGGAACTTATTTTGCAGGGTCGGACACTATCCCCGTATTCAAATTCTTCTGTGATGCATTCGGAGAAGGAACCCGCCTTGCAATGCCGAAGACAACTGTGCGTCGGACTCATCGTCATTGAAGCCTGGTTCAGGGGCTACTGTGGGAGTCCTGGATTAGGGAGTCTCCGAATAGCCGGACTATCTCCATTGGCCAGACTGTTAGACTATGAAGATACAAGATTGAAGACTTCGTCTCCTGTCCGAATGGGACTCTACTTGGCGTGGAAGGCAAGCTAGGCAATACGTATATGGATATCTCCTCCTTTGTAACCGACCTTGTGTAACCCTAACCCTCTCCGGTGTCTATATAAACCGAAGGGTTTTAGTCCGTAGGACAACAATCACAACATACAATCATACCGTAGGCTAGCTTCTAGTGTTTAGCCTATCTGATCTCGTGGTAGATCTACTCTTGTAACACCCATATCATCAATATTAATCAAGCAGGACGTAGGATTTTACCTCCATCAAGAGGGCCCGAACCTGGGTAAAACTTCGTGTCCCTTGTCTCCTGTTACATCCGGCCTAGACGCACAGTTCGGGACCCCCTACCCGAGATCCGCCGGTTTTGACACCGACAATGATGTTATTTTTGCTCGGTGATTTGGTGGTCCATGAAAGGGCCATGAGAGTGGGGGACCAATCCAGGGTTTTTGTGTGACCCGTTTTCAGCCCGACCCATTTTCTCCTTAAACACATACATGCAATTGTCGTAGGTTTTTGGACATATAATTGTAAACAGTTGATTGAAATCTTATTAGAAATTAGTCGAATGCAAAATTGACAATCCCAAAAACTTTTTATGAGCCAGTAAGAGACCTTGCATAATCATGGCCCACACCTTAGAAGTTGAATGAAAGATCGAGATCGAGGCCTTTCGTGCACATATCTTTCCCTAGTTTATGGGTAGCGGCTAGGCGACATGCATCTTGTAGGAGTGATGATTAGGGCGACATGCATCTTGTAGGAGTGATGATTAGGGAGACAATATAGTGGGCAGCTTGGGTATGTGACAACCATTAACCATCGTCGGTGCTTAGGGCGTCTCTAGCGCCGACCCTCAAACCGCATGCATACGTCTGGACAGTGAAAGCCATCCAACGTGGGCCTGTATTGGTCCATAGGGTGGTCTAGACGTACTTTCTGCTGCAAATCAGAGACAAATGTTAGGGGAGGGAGGGGGCTTTGCGGGTGTCCAGACAGCACCCACGCCCGCTTCTGATCACTCCGGCCCACCCAAAACCCTCCTTCCTTGTCCACGTGTGTTCCCGCCCAGCGCCAGTTGCCCACATTCATGCCGCTGTAGAGCGTGTTGCTGCACATTGAAGACGGCTGAGGGCGGACGCAACCTCTCACTGGATGCGTCATTGAAGCGGCGCGCCGGCCGATGGCGCTGCCCGCTGCATGCCCGGCTAAACTCGGCTCCTCGCTGCATTCAAACGCCTCCATTAAACCTGTGTGGAAGCCGAGAAACCTACTCTAGCCAGACGTCCGTTCACGACCGGGCTGACATTAAACAGAACTCTGTGCATGCTCCCCCTGTCCGCCCGCTATTTAAAGGAGGCCAGACGCCGGCAATAATCGCACCACTCTGTCGCTCCCCATCTCCTCCTTCCATAATTTTCTCCACCCTTTTTATGGCATCCAACGAGGAGGAAGAGCAGTTCTCCGGCATAAAAGCCAACCAGGTGGCTCGCCGAGCCCACTGGATTCGACTGAGGCAGCTCGCTACTCCACCTCCCTCGCCAAGCCCGATAGAGAAAGCTGTTGCCCCAGGCCGGCGCGTGGTTCAGCAACTCATCACTCCAAGCCCAGCTCACGGAGGAGTGGCGTGTTGCTCTAGGCCGGCACGGTGGAACAAGAATCGTCGCTACCGTGGACGATGACGTGCCGTACGACACCTCCCGTGCCTGCGACCGCGCCATCCGCCATCAACGCGTGCATAACTGCGCCCTGTCGGCATAGAAGATGTCGGCTATGCGGACAGCGACGAGTTGGCGCCCAAGATGTATGCGGTCGTTGCCATCATCGAGGAGAAGTAGAAAATGAGAGGCCGCCGCCACTTGGGCCCCATGAAGACCACTGCCAAGGCGACGTCGGCGTACACAGCCGGTGTCTTGTCCTCTCGCAGGCGACCGTCGCCCCCTTACCCAAAAACCAACTTTGATCCATGCAGCGTAGGGACACCCTTCCCTTCTAGCCGAAGCATCGACGGGTGGTTCCACTCCGATGAGCGGTGGGGAAGCGAGCCACCCTTTGCGTTGAAACATATACCTCTGGGGGTCATGGTTGTCGGACATGGGGACTAAAATGGAGATCTGCGGCGGTCGGCAGTAGACTAGTCAAGGGTTTCTATGTCGACGGAATGGATATCCACCGACGCCAGCCGTAGACTAGTTTTATCTTAGTCCGTTATCATTTTTAGTTAAAAATATGTCTAAAATATAAATGTTTTTGTCCGGTTTGTATGAAATGCATCATGTTTATATGAAATCCAACCGTGTTTGCATGAATTTCATCTGATTTGTTGAGGAAGTGTTTGAAATGTATGCGGGCACGGCAGCCTCCCGCATTCATGTCCGCAGACCGATCCCACCCTATCTTCAGACGGATGCGGGAGGAAATTTACGGGTCGGAGTTGAAGATGCCCTTAGTTGATGGTCCAAGACGATGTTTTCCTTGGAAATAGTATAACATCATATTTTCCAAACATATTTGTATGTAAACTTGTATTTATATATAAAAGATTGGCCCATAAAAAAACTAAGCACGGTAAGATACTAGTAAAATAATATAAGATCTTGGAGATCCGATCTCTGGATCTAAAAGATCTTATATTAGTTTATAAAGGAAGTAACTCACAAATCTTAATTGAATATAAAAATGTCATTAAATATGTGATCAATCATACACGTGCATGCAATTATCATGCATGCCCTATTTACATACAAGCATATTTATATACTACCTCCGTTTCAGTTTACAAGTCCTGCGCGTATACCTAGATTGCCAATTTTATCACCCTAATATAAGCTATATAACACAACAATTATACCGTTTAAAATAGAACATCTGAATTTTATGTTGTTATATTTTTTTTAAATATATGACTTGTATTACGTTGATCAAATTGACGATCTAGGAGTACGCGCACGTCCTATAAACTGAGAGAGAGGGAGTATTGTAATCAACTGCATATGTATTTACTTCGCAAAGAGTCAGATATAATTGTGGAGTATATGATGGAATAGACCCGGCCAAAAATTATATCTGACTGGGGATTGTAATCAGGTGCATATATATTTACTATTTACTATATGCACTACAATGTATATATGTGCATATGAAACTAATAGCATACTATGTTGTGACTCGTTTTGTACTTCGAAAATACTCCTAGCTAGCAGGTATATGGCCAAAAATTATACTATCTGACTGGGGATTGTAATCAGCTGCATACTATATGCTCTCTACAATATACATATGAAGCTAATATCATACTATATATGTTCTGACTTTTTTTTACTTCGAAAATATTCCTAGCTGTGTATATGGCTAGCAAGTTCGCATAAGTACGTGTTCATGGTGCAATACAGCTAGCCACATATATCCATGCAATGGTGATGTGCATGCAATGCAACTACTCAGTGCTCACTGAATGCGACTACCACTAACTAGCTGCAACAACTACTGGCTAGCAATGCATGCGTGCATGCGCATATGTGGTCTTCATATCATTTGTTCAGGGATTCCAGTTCACGCCGGATATTTGGACGGGGTGCTGGAAGGCAGAGGTGGCGGCGGCAGTGGCTTCTGGCGCGAGCGGGGTGCCGAGGATGACATGCTGTTGATGGTAGGTCCCGTCTTGCACGGGTAGATGATTCATAAATGGAGGCATGGCGTTTATCGCATTGCCCCCGCCGTTGTCCACCGCCATGTCGGCCGTCGACGACAGCGACATGTTGCCGACATTTCTGCTCCTGTTAAACCCAGGAAAATTCCTTGCCTGCGGGAGGATGCCAACGGTTGACGCATCGAGCCAGTTGAACGGGGTTGAAGACGACGGGGCGAGAAACTGTTTGGTCGGAGCCGGGCTCGCCCTCGCCGCCGCGGCCAGGTGGCTCAGCGAGGTGGCGCCCGCCGAGAGGCCGGCGTCCTCTGCTGTGAGCAGGCCGTCCAGGAAGTTGTCCTCGTGGCTGTCCAGGTGATGGAGCAGTGAATCGTAGTTGCTGCCATGCGCCCCTGCACCGGTCATGCCCGCCGTGGCATAGGGCGGGTATGCGGTGACGGCGTCCTCCACGGAGTCCTCGCACTCCATGCTCCTCTGCTGATCCCCGGCGGCGGCCTTGTTGATCTTCTTGTATATGCGGCACAGCACCCAGTCGTCCAACTGATGAGAAGACGACGTACACTAATTAACTTCATCAACCACAATACCCTAAGCTCGAGAGTAAAGTAATTAAACACGATAGGTTACTGCTAGACCGCGCGATCGATCGATACGTACCCTGAGAGAGGCAGCCCTGCTCCCGCCGGTGACAGGCGGCGGTCGGCTGGTGGTGGCGGAGCTAGACGCGTCGGTGAGGCGGTACTCGTGCATGATCCAGTTGGTTTTGAGGCCCTTGGGCGGCTTCCCGCGGTAGAAGACGAGCGCCTTCTTGACGCCGACCTTCTCCCGGCCGCACCCGGAGGCCAGGATAGGTTTGTCCGTGCCGGTGGCCTTCCAGTACCCCGACGTGGCCGCCCTGTTGGGCCGCGCGCCGTTGGGGTACTTGCGGTCGCGCGGGCTGAAGAAGTACCACTCCTGCTCCCCGAAGGTCGCCTTCTCTGATCGATCCCGAGCGAGCGCATGAACAAGCACGACAGGATCACACACATAAACCATCTACATACATGTGTACTGAAAGAACATAAAAATACTTCTTGCACAGTAGTATAAGCATGATGGATGGATTCGATTATTTAATTGCACCGGAAATTTACGGCGCTTGATAAGCACGACGAGGTGAGAAGATGCACATACCGGGCAGCTCCCATGGGTCGAACTTGTAGAGATCCACCTCGGCGATGATGGTGACGGGGAGCGGCACCTTGGCGGCCTTCTTCTTGAGGTAGTGCACGACCAGCTCCTCGTCCGTCGGGTGGAACCGGAAGCCCGGCGGGAGGTCCGGCGCCGAGCCCTGCTGCGGAGGCGGCGGTGGCTGATGCCGCGGCGGTGCCGAGCCGGAAGATGAGTCCGAGCTGCCCATGGATCTCATCAGACCGTCCCCTAGCTAGCTACCAACAAACACACCGGATGATCCCACCAGAGTATATATATGCGCGCAGCAGCACAGCACCTATGTGGACTGTGGTGCCTAGCTCAACTGCCAGAGCTTCTAGCTGGTGGGTGTGGAGGAACGGACTGGGATTTGTTACGGCGACGGTTGGGAGGAGAGAAGAGGAGAGGCGAGCAGGCAGGCGAGTGATCTGCGGTGGAAATTCTGGTGGTTTGGGGGCGGCTGTCCGACCGTGAAACCGTGGCGAGGAGAGCAGGGGAGATGCAGGCCATCGGCGGGGGCAGTGTGGGAGGTGCGGAAGGCATTGGCCCGAGAAATACGGCTCCGTTGTACCGAACCCGGGGCCCAGGGCCCGTCGCCGCTGGACACGTATGCCGGCCGCCGCCCGTACCGCGTGTCAGATCGCCACCGGACGGGGCGCGCGCGACCACGGCCACCCGTTCCGGTACTCTTACTTTTTTTCGTGAGAAAAAAGAGAGTATTCCGCTACTTCTACGCGGGCGCGCAGACTGGACCGGACTTGTGTGACATAGCTCAAGGCACGACCAGCTCCTCATCGGTCCGGTTCGTTTCCGAATTCAACTAGTCGAGAAGTATTCGTTGCAAAGATCACTCTCATCTTTCTAGGTAGCGACATATGACACGCTGCATGTGTGTTATTTGTCGTAATCGGAGAGTTTTTCTTTTTTTAGATTCGTTTATTTAAAACGTTTTATCTCTTAAACCGTGTGTCCAAATCTCGAACACCGTTGGATTCCTCGCGTCGAGATCTTCAAAACTACATCCGATGTTGATAGATGTTGATGAACTTTTTTTCCATGAAAAACCGGACGAAATACTGAAACAGGAGCACGGGTTTTTCCTTTTTCGAAAGAGGCACGTCCGTGGCTCTCGTAAAATCACAACCCGTGCATGTCGCGGAAGCAAAACCATGCCTCTCGCGGAAGAAAAAAAAGAGAAAACATATTTTTTCCGAGGAGGCACGGTCCTGCCACTCGCAAAAGCACAACCATGTCTCTCGCGGAAGCAAAACCGTGCCTCTCGCAAAAAAAAGAAAACACGTTTTTTTCATTTCCGAGAGGCACGGCCGTGCCTCTCGTGAAAGCACAACCGTGTCTCTCACGGAAGCAAAACCGTGCCTCTCTCGGAAGGAAAAAAAACAGAAAACATGTTTTTCCGTTTCCGAGAGGCTCGGCCGTGCCTCTCACGAAAGCAAAACCGTGCCGCGTTTTTTTTTGTTTCCAAAAGGCACGTCTGCGACTCTCACGAAAGCAAAACCTTGACTCTCGCGAAAGCAAAAAAATGCACTTTTGAGGCAAATAAATATTTTTTTTATCCAAAAGTTAAGGAAGATCGGTGGAAAACCAAACGTCAAAAACACAAAAAAAATAGTTTAAAAGTCGAAAACGTGTGCGGAAAAAAAATCCGGAGGGAACGCCCAGAGCTAGACACATGGCGAGCGGCTGAGAACGCGTCAAATGGGGCTGATCGTTGCGAGGCTTCCGAAGGAGCGCTCCTTAACTAGTTACTCTCGGTCGCTCCTATACTGGCGCGAGGGTGTCGTATGGGCCAGCCCATTTTCCTGTCTTTTTTCTTATTTTTCTTTTTCCATTTTTCTCTTCTTTTCTTTTTTACTTTTTATATTCTATTTTATATTCTCTTTTCTCTTTTCTTCTTTAATTTTTCAACTTTTTTGCGAATTTTCTTTTCAAATCCGCGAACATTTTTTGTTCATCGAATTCAAAAAAATCATCATACATAATTTTTGTTCATCAGATTATAAAGATGCTCATCAAATTTAAAAAATATGCATCAAATAAGAAAAAAAAATTGATTTTCAAAAAATGTTCATAAAATTCAAAATTTGTTCATCGAATTCAAAACTTGTTCTCCATTTTTCAAAAAAGTATCCTAGTTCAAATTTTGTTAATCAAGATCAAAATGTTCAACGGATTCAAAATTGTCCATCGAATACAAAATAATGTTCATCTTTACTGAAAAATGCTCATAAAAAGTTGTTCAACAAAGTTCAAAAAAGTTCACACTTTTAAACATTTTTTGAATTTCCGAACGTTATTTCTTGCTAACTCTAAACATGTTTACATATCTCTGACCATTTCTCTGCACCGACAAACTTTTTTGAATTGGCAAACATTTTTTTTAATCGATGAACATTTTTTTGAATAGGCGAATATTTTTTGTATTGGTGAAATTTTTTGTTTGACGAACATTTTTTGAAATGCATGAAAAATTGTTGAATTCATGTACAGTTTTTGAACCAGTGAATATTCTTTATCGTTGAACTTCTTTTGTAATTCATGATTGATTTTTTTTAACATTTTCAAAAAAATCATGAATATTTTTATACACTAAATTCTTTTCGAAATCATGAACATATTCTTAATCCACAAACATTTTATAATTTTCTGGAGCATTTTTTATGAATTGAATTTTTTTAAATTTTGAGCATTTATGGATTTCCTAATTATTTTCATTAAGAAAATATAAGAACAGGAAAAAACAAACAACATATACCTTGCCGGTTCACCAGCGTGCCACGCGCGGAATAAGTGCTTATAGAGGTAGGGTGTGCATGTGTTCGTATGAGTGAGTATACACGAGTATATATGAGCGCATGCTCGCTTAAATTCGATGCACACATGCACCACATGAGCGGCTGCATTCTCTTCCGATCTTTTCACCATCTATTATTCATTTATTTATTTCCTTAACAAACTACTTTACTAAATAAGTTAAAAAGTTCACCTCACATTAAAAATGTTCATGTAATGTACAAAATTTAGTAGAACGAATTTGAAAAATCTCAATTATGCATTTGAAAAATATTAAACATGATAGAAAAATATTTGTATATGAAAAATGTACAACGTGTATCAAATAAAGTATGCATCAA
>NC_041382.1:183394506-183397931 GCF_002162155.2 Triticum dicoccoides | reverse complement strand
ATGTATAAAAAATCTTCCTAGTATATACAAAAAATGTACAACTTGTATGAAATAAATAGATATAAAAAAAATATTTTAAAAAAATGTTAATCACGTACTCGCTCCGTCTAATAAATAAGATCTTATTACACCCAGTATGTGAGCATGTTGGATGTAATAGGTCTTTATATTATAGGGCTGAGGGAGTATTTACAAAATTTTAAACATGTAAAGAAAAATGCTCCTGGTGCATACAAAAATTTACAATCTATACAAAAAAATTATTTAAGACATGAAAACATATGTTCAAAATATTGATCATGTTTCCAAAAGATGTTTATACAATTTTAAAAACTGTTTATGTGGTTACAAAAAAGTTTTGTGCCATTAAGAGATTGTTTAACATGTACTACCTTTGTATCAAAACATCTGACATTTTTGTAGGCTAAACTAGACTACAAAATGATTTTGATAGGGAGGGAGTGTCCATTTTTTCCAAAACATGTTTTTGAATTATGTAGATCATGTATTTGAAAATTATTCAGCATGTAGGAAAAAATGTTGCGCATGTTAAAAAATGTCCAATATGTATTGAAACGAGTAGACATGTGTTGAAAAAATAAAAAGAAAAAAAACAGAAAACCAAAGAAAATCGGTGAAGAAATGAAGAAAATTCAGAAAAAAAAAGGGTGAAGAGAAACAAAACAATCAAAGAAAGCCGATACAAACAACACATAGAAGTAAAAGAAAAGAGAAAAACAAAAATGTTTTAAAGCCTAGCAAAGACGTAGGAAAAGCACAGGAAAGAAGAAATAAAATTCCAAAGAAAATTGGTGAAAATTATAAAGAAAAACATAGAAAAAATGGCAAAAACTGGACTAGTCCAGCCAGACAGCAAAGAAAAAACTTGTCGCTACCGAGCAACGAGCAACAACCCGCGCAAGCCAACGAACTGATTGCTCAGCCGGTCCATTTTCAAGATCTCTTGAGACAAGACGTACTTACGAGTCAGCACGGGCGATACATAGCTCTCACGCTCCACCTTGCGCTTACAGCGCCATCTGGCGAATCAGCGCCCACGTGGAAGGTTCTTGGGCCTGATGAGGCTGTTGTATAAGGCTGGTTAGTGGGGAGTAACTTATACTAATGTCATCCATATGACACTAGTCTAAGTTACTATTTTCATAGTGCAAAGTAACATAGTACTAGTGTCATAGATGGCTTCATTTATTAACTTATAGACTTATCTTGTATTGGAAAGCGTTATGTTACAGTAACATATTATGTTACTATTTCTCATTAACTATTTGCCACATAAGCAAAATTTTCTTTGAGTGCGCTATGTTATTAGCTAAATTACTCCTACTATGACTAGCCTAAATAAGTGTCAAATCCACATGGAGCCGAAGAAAGGCACCGTAAACCCTGCAACTGTGTTGTTACTTAAGGTACGCAAGCAGACCGAAGTTTGGAAATTGTCTACTTTATGAGTTGCTGGGGAAACAAAATAAAGAGTTTTATTACACTACGAACAAGAAGGTAAAACAAGAATAAAGAGATACTACCTCCGTCCTGGTTTATAAGTCTTCATTGTATTTTATACCAAATTTTGACTAGCAATTTAATGAACAAAATATTAATGCATGTTATAAAAAATTATATCATTTGATTCGTATTTGAACATAGTTTTTAATTATATTACTTTTTATGACATACATGGATATTTTGTTAGTTAAATTTAAGTTCAAAGTTTGGCACAGAATACAAAAGGAGACTAATAAACCAGAACAGAGATAATACCACGTTAGTGGACACGTTGCTTAAGAAGTAAAGTGTTCTCGAGAGTTACGAAGTCACTACCATAAATATGACATGCGCAACAAGTGCGGAGCAAACCTCTCCATCGTATTCTCTATCCATTCTTCATTGCATAAATGGGCAGTTCTTGCTACAAAACATTTTCTAGTCTAACTTAGACTCCATAGCACATAGAGCGCTGCTATGCACACGACGCATAGCAGACGATTTGTGCACGATAGGGCATATCCGTGCGTCCGTGCATATTATCAAAGTGCAGCAGACGGCTAGATGAAAATCGTGCACCTGTCGTCCATGGAGTGCATCGTCTGCATAGCTGTTTCGTAGCACATATACCATCAACTGTAGCTTCCCGAAGCAGGTTATCACATACAGTCAATTAAAGGTTTCTCTGTGGACACAACCAGATATTGGTTTACCTGTTACTCCTCTATCAATTGCAAAGACTCTGGCTTGAAGCTTTTACTCTCACTTCTAATTACCTCAACATCCTAACCCTTCCAACGACAGTAGTTTCTTCACGGCCAATCACGGCAATAATACAAGTGAGGCCTCCTCTCAACACTCATGAAGAATACTAACTTGAACATGATTAAAAGCATATTGGATCGCTTGGAAATAATTATTATAATCATAAAAGAGTTCATCTGTATCCCCGAGAACAAATACAACTACTCAAACATAAAGAATTGGGTCAAGTTACAAGACGACACTGAGCCGGTGAAGGGAAGGCTTGGTGGTGATGATGATGGCGCCGGCGATGGTGGTGATGATGATGGCGCTGGCGTTGGCGAGATGGCACCGGCCTTTCTCGCAGTGGTGTAGCCTCCTCTTCTTCCCCTTGGTCTTGTCCCTCTTCTATGGTGGTTGTGTAACGCCCCGGATATAACATTCCATAATTGTAACTCCAACTCTTGCCATTTCCGGCTATGTGATATGCTATATCCTTTGTGGTTGGATTTTTGTCTTTCGTTTTGCATTTTTTTCATGTCATGTATTCCATCTCATGTCATCATGTGCATCTCATTTGCATTCGTGTTCGTCTCATGCATCCGGTCATTTTCCCTGTTGTCCGTTTCGAAATCCGACACTCCCACATGCACCCGTTGCACCTCTCAGATCTCATTTCGTGAGCGGGAGAGAAACGTTCTCGGAATGAGTCAAAAATTGTCGAGTGGCCTTGGTACATCACCGGTAGGCCGCCAGTCAAATTTCTTTCCATTTGGAGGTCGTTTGATGCCCCAACGGTTAACCGGATAACTGCAAAAGCCCCTCTCTCTTTGCAGTCCAGCACCCCTCCACAATAGCCCACTAGCCCATCTAAACCCCCTCCATGCTATCCATCGTTGGATCACGATCGTGTGGGCGAAAGCCGCAAATCATTTGGGCTCTCCTAACTCCCCCTACCTATATATATGCCTTCCCCCTCCCGAAATTTGCGTCCAAACCCTAGCTCCACCCTCATCCGCGCCACTGGACACGTCCGGACGACGCCGGACACGTTCGCGGCGCCGCCTCCAGCCAACCGGCAGGCGACACGTCAGCGCCCGAGCCACACACCACCGCGCCGCCTCCCGCCGGCCCGCGAGCCCAGTGCAGGCCCGCCCAAGCCCCCGCGTCGCCGCTCG
>NC_041382.1:183364804-183393883 GCF_002162155.2 Triticum dicoccoides | reverse complement strand
ACCGCGCGCGCCACCGCCGCCTTCGTCCGCCGCCCCGCCACCGGCAAGCCGTGTCGCCGCCCCGCCGCAGTCGTGCCACCGCCCCGCCGCACGAGCGCTGCTGCGCCCCCGCGCCTCGTCCTCCGCCTCGCCGCCTCCGGCCAGATCCAGCCGCGGGAGGACCGGATCCGGCGCCCCTCGCCGGAGAGACCCTCTCCAACCCCGCTGGCCACCTCTTCGTCGTCTTCTCCGGCAACAACTCTGGCGAGCCTCAAAGTTCGTGCCAGAAACCCTAGATCTTGTGGGGTATAAATCTTCCAAGTCCTGAGATTTTCTACATCATGTGCGCATGTTTGTCATGCCATATCTCCATGCATATAGCTCCGATTTGCGCATATGATATACTGAAATGTTCGTCTCATGATGCTCTTCATGGTGTGTCATTTGCATGCATGTTACTATCCATATTGATGCCCTAATCTTCATTGCAAAAGTGCTATATGATGTTGTCTGCTAGAACCCATCATAACTTGCTGATTTGTCATTTTCATTGCATTTTGTGTGTGCATCCTTTGAGCATCATGTCTACATGTTTTAGGAGCATCTCCATGCCATCTTTTGAAGGAAATATGCCCTAGAGGCAATAATAAAGTTATTATTTATTTCCTTATATCATGATAAATGTTTATTATTTATGCTAGAATTGTATTAACCGGAAACATAATACATATGTGAATACATAGACAAACAGAGTGTCACTAGTATGCCTCTACTTGACTAGCTCGTTGATCAAAGATGGTTATGTTTCCTAACCATAGACATGAGTTGTCATTTGATTAACGGGATCACATCATTAGGAGAATGATGTGATTGACTTGACTCATTCCGTTAGCTTAGCACTTGATCGTTCAGTTTGTTGCTATTGCTTTCTTCATGACTTATACATGTTCCTATGACTATGAGATTATGCAACTCCCGTTTACTGGAGGAACACTTTGTGTGCTACCAAACGTCACAACATAACTGGGTGATTATAAAGGTGCTCTACAGGTGTCTCCGAAGGTACTTATTGGGTTGGCGTATTTCGAGATTAGGATTTGTCACTCCGATTGTCGGAGAGGTATCTCTGGGCCCTCTCGGTAATGCACATCACTCAAGCCTTGCAAGCATTGCAACTAATAAGTTAGTTGCAGGATGATGTATTACGGAACGAGTAAAGAGACTTGCCGGTAACAAGATTGAACTAGGTACTGAGATACCGACGACCAAATCTCGGGCAAGTAACATACCAATGACAAAGGGGACAACGTATGTTGTTATGCAGTCTGACCGATAAAGATCTTCGTAGAATATGTAGGAGCCAATATGAGCATCCAGGTTCCGCTATTGGTTATTGACCGGAGACATGTATCGGTCATGTCTACATAGTTCTCGAACCCGTAGGGTCCGCACGCTTAAAGTTCGGTGACGATCGTAATTAGGGTTTTTGTGTTTTGATGTACCAAAGGTTGTTCGGAGTCCCGGATGTGATCACGGACATGACGAGGAGTCTCTAAATGGTCGAGACATAAAGATTGATATATTGGAAGCCTATATTTGGATATCGGAAACGTTCCGGGTGAAATCGAGATTTTACCGGAGTACTGGGGGTTACCGACACCCCCCCGGGGGGGTTATTGGGCCTACATGGGCCATAAGGGAGAAGAGGAGGGCCGGCCAGGGCGCGCCCGCGCCCCCTCCCCCCTAGTCCGAATAGGACAAGGAAGGGGGGCGGCGCCCCCCTTTCCTCTTTCTCCCTTCCTCCTTCCTTTTCCAACAAGGCAAGAGGGGGAGTCCTACTCCCGGTTGGAGTAGGACTCCTCCAGGCGCACCCATAGGGCCGGCCGCACCTCCCCCTCTCCCTCCTTTATATACTGAGGCAAGGGGGCACCCCATGACACACAAGTTGATCCTTGTGATTGTTCCTTAGCCGTGTGCGGTGCCCCCTTCCACCATATTCCACCTCGGTCATATTGTAGCGGTGCTTAGGTGAAGCCCTGCGTCGGTAGAACATCATCACCGTCATCACGCCGTCGTGCTCACGAAACTCTCCCTCAACGTTTTGCTGGATCGGAACTCGAGGGACGTCACCGAGTTGAACGTGTGCAGAACTCGGAGGTGCCGTACATTCGGTACTTGGATCGGTCGGATCAGGAAGACGTATGACTACTTCCTCTATGTTGTGTCAACACTTCCGTTGCCGGTCTACGAGGGTACGTAGACAACACTCTCCCCTCTCGTTGATATGAATCACCATGATCTTGCGTGTGCGTCGGAATTTTTTTGAAATTACTACGTTCCCCAACAGTGGCATCCGGGCCTAGGTTTTATTTGTTGATGTAATATGCACGAGTAGAACACAAGTGAGTTGTGGGCGATATAAGTCATACTTCTTACCAGCATGTCACACTTTGGTTCAGCGGTATTGTTGGATGAAGTGGCCCGGACCGACATTACACGTACGCTTACGCGAGACTGGTTCTACCGACGTGCTTTGCACACAGGTGGCTGGCGGGTGTCAGTTTCTCCAACTTTAGTTGAACCGAGTGTGGCTACGCCCGGTCCTTGCGAAGGTTAAAATAACACCAACTTGAAAAACTATCGTTGTGGTTTTGATGCGTAGGTAAGAACGGTTCTTGCTAAGCCCGTAGCAGCCACGTAAAACTTGCAACAACAAAGTAGAGGACATCTAACTTGTTTTTGCAGGGCATGTTATGATGTGATATGGTCAAGACGTGATGAGAGATAAGTTGTTGTATGAGATGATCATGTTTTGTTGAAGTTATTGGCAACTGGAAAAAGCCTTATGGTCGTCTCTTTATTGCATAAGATGCAAGCGCCAAATAATTGCTTTACTTTATCGCTATGCGATAGCAATAGTTGCAAGAGCAATAGTTGGCGAGACGTCCACGTGATGACACATTGATATAGATCAAGATGATGGAGATCATGGTGTCATGCCGGTGACGATAGAGATCATGACGGTACTTTGGAGATGGAGATCCAAGGCGCAAGATGATCATGGCCATATCATGTCACATATTTTGATTGCATGTGATGTTTGTCTTTTATACATCTTATTTTGCTTAGTTTGATGGTAGCTTTATAAGATGATCCCTCACTAAATTATCAAGGTATAAGTGTTCTTCCTGAGTATGCACCGTTGCGAAAGTTCTTCGTGCTGAGACACCACGTGATGATCGGGTGTGATAGGCTCTACGTTCAAATACAACAGGTGCAAAACAGTTCCACACACAGAATACTCAGGTTAAACTTGACGAGCCTAGCATATAACAGATATGGCCTCGGAACACGGAGACTGAAAGGTCGAGCGTGAATCATATAGTAGATATGATCAACATAGTGATGTTCACCATTGAAACTACTCCATCTCACGTGATGATCGGACATGGTTTAGTTGATATGGATCACGTGATCACTTAGAAGATTAGAGGGATGTCTATCTAAGTGGGAGTTCTTAAGTAATATGATTAATTGAACTTTAATTTATCATGAACTTAGTCCTAGTAGTATTTTGCAAATTATGTTGTAGATCAATAGCTCGCATTGTTGCTTCCCTATGTTTTATATATGTTCCTAGAGAAAACTAATTTGAAAGATGTTAGTAGCAATGATGCGGATTGGATCCGTGATCTAAGGTTTATCCTCATTGCTGCACAGAAGAATTATGTCTTTGATGCACCGCTAGGTGGCAGACCTATTGCAGGAGTAGAGGCAGACGTTATGAACGTTTGGCTAGCTCAATATGATGACTACTTGATAGTTTAGTGCACCATGCTTAACGGCTTAGAATCGGGACTTCAAAGATGTTTTGAATGTCATGGACCATATGAGATGTTCCAGGAGTTGAAGTTAATATTTCAAGCAAATACCCGAGTTGAGAGATATGAAGTCTCCAACAAAGTTCTATAGCTAAAAAGATGGAGGAGAATAGCTCAAGCAGTGAGCATGTACTCAGATTGTCTGGGTATTACAATCGCTTGAATCAAGTAGGAGTTAATCTTCTAGATAAGATAGTGATTGATAGAATTCTCTAGTCACCATCACCAAGTTAGTAGAACTTCGTGATGAACTATGATATGCAAGGGATAACGGAAACGATTCCCAAGCTCTTCGTAATGCTGAAATCAACGAAGGTAGAAATCAAGAAAAATATCAAATGTTGATGGTAGACAAGACCACTAGTTTCAAGAAAAGGGCAAAGGGAAGAAGGGGAACTTCAAGAAGAACGGCAAGCAAGTTGCTGCTCAAGTGAAGAAGCCCAAGTCTGGTCCTAAGCCTGAGACTAAGTACTTCTACTGCAAAGGGACTGGTCACTGGAAGCGGAACTGCCCCAAGTATTTGGCGGATAAGAAGGATGGCAAAGTGAACAAAGGTATATTTGATATACAGATTATTGATGTGTATTTTACTAGTGTTCGTAGCAACCCCTCGGTATTTGATACTGGTTCAGTTGCTAAGAATAGTAACTCGAAACGGGAGTTGCAGAATAAACAGAGACTAGTTAAGGGTAAAGTGACGATGTGTGTTGGAAGTAGTTCCAAAATTGATATGATCATCATTGCACACTCCCTATACTTTCAGGATTAGTGTTGAACCTAAATAAATGTTATTTGGTGTTTGCGTTGAGCATGAATATGATTTGATCATGTTTATTGCAAAACAGTTATTCATTTAAATTAGAGAATATTTGTTGTTCTGTTTACATGAATAAAACCTTCTATGGTCATACACACCAACGAAAATGGTTTGTTGGATCTCGATTGTAGTGATACACATATTCATAATATTGAAGCCAAAAGATGCAAAACTTAATAATGATAGTGCAACTTATTTGTGGCACTGTCGTTTAAGTCATATTGGTGTAAAGCGCATGAAGAAACTCCATGCTGATGGGATTTTGGAATCACTTGATTATGAATCACTTGATGCTTGTGAACCATGCCTCTTGGGCAAGATAACTAAGACTCCGTTCTCTGGAACAATAGAGCGAGCAATTGACTTATTGGAAATAATACATACTGATGTATGCGATCCGATGAGTGTTGAGGCTCGCGGCAGGTATCGTTATTTTCTAACCTTCACAGATGATTGAAGCAGATATGGGTATATCTTCTTGATGAAACATAAGTCTGGAACATTTGAAAAGTTCAAAGAATTTCAGAGTCAAGTGGAAAATCATCGTGACAAGAAAATAAGGTTTCTACGATATGATCGCAGAAGTAAAATATTTGAATTACGAGTTTGGTCTTCAATTAAAACAATGTGGAATAGTTTCACAAACTCATGCCACCTGGAACACCACAGCATAATGGTGTGTCCGAACGTCATAACCGTACTTCATTGGATATAGTGCAATCTATGATATTTCTTACCGATTTACCACTATCATTTTGGGGTTGTGCATTAAAGACAGCTACATTCACATTAAAAAAGGGCACCATCTAAGTCCGTTGAGACGACACAATCTGAACTGTGGTTTGGCAAGAAACCAAAGTTGTTGTTTCTTAAAGTTTGAGGTTGCAATGCTTATGTGAAAAAGTTTCAAGCTGATAAGCTCAAACCCAAATCGGAGAAGTGCGTCTTCATAGGATACCCAAAAGAAAATGTTGGGTATACCTTCTATCACAGATCCGAAGGAAAGATATTCGTTGCTTTGAATGGATCCTTTCTAGAGAAGGAGTTTCTCTCGAAAGGAGTGGGAGGAAAGTAGAACTTGATGAGGTAACTGTACCTGCTCCCTTATTGGAAAATAGTTCATCACAGAAATCTGTTCCTGTGACTACTACACCAATTAGTGAGGAAGCTAATGATGATGATCATGTAACTTCAGATCAAGTTACTACCAAACCTCGTAGGTAAACTAGAGTGAGATCCGCACCAGAGTGGTACGGTAATCCTGTTCTGGAGATCATGTTACTTGACCATGACGAGCCTACGAACTATGAGGAAGCGATGATGAGCCCAGATTCCACGAAATGGCTTGAGGCCATGAAATTTGAGATGAGATCCATGTATGAGAACAAAGTATGGACTTTGATTGACTTGCCCAAAGATCGGCGAGCCATTGAGATTAAATGGATCTTCAAGAGGAAGACGGACGCTGATAGTAGTGTTACTATCTACAAAGCTAGAATTGTCGCAAAAGGTTTTCGACAAGTTCAAGGTGTTGACTACCATGAGAGTTTCTCACTCGTATCTATGCTTAAGTCTGTCCAAATCATGTTAGCAATTGCCACATTTTATGAGATCTGGCAAATGGATAAACAAAACTGCATTCCTTAATGGATTTATTAAAGAAGAGTTGTATATGATGCAAACAGAAGGTTTTGTCAATCCTAAAGGTGCTAACAAAATATGCAAGCTCCAGCGATCCATCTATGTACTGGTGCAAGCATCTCAGAGTTGGAATATATGCTTTGATAAGTTGATCAAAGCATATAGTTTTATACAGACTTGCGGTGAAGCCTGTATTTACAAGAAAGTGAGTGGGAGTACTACATCATTTCTGATAAGTATATGTGAATGACATATTGTTGATCGGAGATAATGTAGAATTATTCTGCAAAGCATAAAGGAGTGTTTGAAAGGAGTTTTTCAAAGAAAGACCTCGGTGAAGCTGCTTACATATTGAGCATCAAGATCTATAGAGATAGATCAAGACGCTTGATAAGTTTTTCAATGAGTACATACCTTGACAAGATTTTGAAGTAGTTCAAAATGGAACAGTCAAAGAAAGAATTCTTGCCTATGTTACAAGGTGTGAAACTGAGTAAGACTCAAAGCCCAACCACGGCAGATGATAGAAAGAGAATGAAAGTCATTCCCTATGCCTTGGCCATAGGTTCTATAAAATATGCCACGCTGTGTCCCAGATCTATTGTATACCCTACACTGTTTTTGGCAAGGGAGTACAATAGTGATCTAGGACTAGATCATTGGACAACGGTCAAAATTATCCTTAGTGGAATAAGGATATATTTCTCGATTATGGAGGTGACAAAAAGGTTCGTCGGTTACGTCGATGCAAATTTTGACACTGATCCAGATGACTCTAAATCTCAATCTGGATACATATTGAAAGTGGGAGTAATTAGCTAGAGTAGCTCCGTGCAGAGCATTGTTGACATGGAAATTTGCAAAATACTTACAGATCTGAATGTGAGAGACCCGTTGACTGAACTTCTCTCACAAGCAAAACATGATCACACCTTAGTACTCTTTGGGTGTTAATCACATAGCGATGTGAACTAGATTATTGACTCTAGTAAACCCTTTGGGTGTTGGTCACATGTCGACGTGAACTATGGGTGTTAATCACATGGTGATGTGAACTATTGGTATTAAATCACATGGCGATGTGAACTAGATTATTGACTCTAGTGCAAGTGGGAGACTGAAGGAAATATGCCCTAAAGGCAATAATAAAGTTATTATTTATTTCCTTATATCATGATAAATGTTTATTATTCATGCTAGAATTGTATTAACTGGAAACATGATACATGTGTGAATACATAGACAAACAGAGTGTCACTAGTATGCCTCTACTTGACTAGCTCGTTGATCAAAGATAGTTATGTTTCCTAACCATACACATGAGTTGTCATTTGATTAACTGGATCACATCATTAGGAGAATGATGTGATTGACTTGACCCATTCCATTAGCTTAGCACTTGATCGTTTAGTTTGTTGCTATCGCTTTCTTCATGACTTATACATGTTCCTATGACTATGAGATTATGCAACTCCCGTTTACCGGAGGAACACTTTGTGTGCTACCAAACGTCACAACGTAACTGCTGATTATAAAGGTGCTCTACAGGTGTCTCCGAAGGTACTTGTTGGGTTGGCGTATTTCGAGATTAGGATTTGTCACTCCGATTGTCGGAGAGGTATCTCTGGGCCCTCTCGGTAGTGCACATCACTCAAGCCTTGCAAGCATTGCAACTAATAAGTTAGTTGTAGGATGATGTATTACGAAACGAGTAAAGAGACTTGCCGGTAACGAGATTGAACTAGGTATTGAGATACCGACGATCGAATCTCGGGCAAGTAACATACCAATGACAAAGGGAACAATGTATGTTGTTATGCGGTCTGACCGATAAAGATCTTTGTAGAATATGTAGGAGCCAATATGAGCATCTAGGTTCCGCTATTGGTTATTGACCGGAGACATGTCTCGGTCATGTCTACATAGTTCTCGAACCCATAGGGTCCGCACGCTTAAAGTTCGATGACGATCGTAATTAGGGTTTTTGTGTTTTGATGTACCGAAGGTTGTTCGGAGTCCCGGATGTGATCACGGACATGACAATGAGTCTCGAAATGGTCGAGACATAAAGATTGATATATTGGAAGCCTATATTTGGATATCGGAAACGTTCCGGGTGAAATCGGGATTTTACCGGAGTACCGAGGGTTACCGGAACCCCCCGGGGGTTATTGGGCCTACATGGGCCATAAGGGAGAAGAGGAGGGCCGGCCAGGGCAGGCCACACGCCCCCTCCCCCTAGTCCGAATAGGACAAGGAAGGGGGAGCGGCACCCCCCTTTCCTCTTTCTCCCTTCCTCCTTCCTTTTCCAACAAGGCAAGAGGGGGGAGTCCTACTCCCGGTTGGAGTAGGACTCCTCCAGGCGCACCCATAGGGCCGGCCGCACCTCCCCCTCTCCTTCCTTTATATACTGAGGCAAGGGGGCACCCCATGACACACAAGTTGATCCTCGTGATCGTTCCTTAGCCGTGCGCGGTGCCCCCTTCCACCATATTCCACCTTGGTCATATGGTAGCGGTGCTTAGGCGAAGCCCTGCGTCGATAGAACATAATCACCATCATCACGCCGTCGTGCTGACGAAACTCTCCCTCAACGTTTTGCTGGATCGGAACTCGACGGACGTCACCGAGTTGAACGTGTGCAAAACTCGGAGGTGCCGTACGTTCGTTACTTGGATCGGTCGGATCGGGAAGACGTACGACTACTTCTTCTACGTTGTGTCAACACTTCCGTTGCTGGTCTACGAGGGTACATAGACAACACTCTCCCCTCTTGTTGCTATGCATCACCATGATCTTGCGTGTGCGTAGGAATTTTTTGAAATTACTACGTTCCCCAACATCTTTATAGTGGTGCAAGCCTTGTATTTTCATGAGCTCTGTGGTGAGTAGCACAAGCATGCAAAGTAGGCCACATGATGTTGTTGATTTCAGACACTTAGTAATTTTGCTAAGTCTCTTCCTATTACATTATGTTGCTATGTTGTCTTGCTGCCACAAGTAGATCCATGCATATTTTGATGAAGTTCAGTAAGAGTGTTTTGAAGATATGGTTATGTTCTATCCATTCATGCCTCTGGATGTAATTATGGAGTACTCTAACTTGTCATTACCATGCTCTACTTTTGCTAAATATTGTTGCTCGCAGATTGTTAACATGAAGTTCATTTTTGCCATGTGTTTTTGCTAGTGATCCATGCACCCTATGAACTTGCTCTTGCCATTCTTAGCTTCATAATTGTGTCTTCTTACTGTTGGTTACCTAGTGATGCCATGAAATGCTTTGTGGTGAGTGGCATGAGCTTGCAAAGTTGCTATCATGAATCTGTTTCTGCAATGCTGTGTTTTTCTTTTAAGTCTGAAACTGCTCATATCACTTGCCATGTTTGCATTGAGGCTACCATCTTTTCTATGCATCTTTGGCTAAATTTCGGTAAGGGAGTTTTGTTCTTTGCCTTTAGTACTAGCATGACATGCCTTTGTTTGCCATGATATGTTCTTGTAGCATGTTGGTTGCTAGCTCTAAACATTGCTACCTGATGCTGTTTATACCATGTTTAGTATTTTCAGTCTGTGAAGCTGTTATCATTTGCATTTTTGCCATGCTTTTTTAGGCTTGTTCTAGTGAGTTTTAGCAGGAGCTCATTGTTCGTGAATTGTAGAGCTTCACCTGTACTTCACTGCCATGTGCTTTTTTGCTATGTTGGAGTGTTGTAGCGTAGTTTCTTGTTGCATCTTAAGTACTATGATGTTGTTAAGCGCAGTTTTGCATCGTTCTTGTTTTGCTCGTCATTTACAAACCGTGCATCCGTTTCCGGTGATCCTTATATCGATTCCGACCGAAATCACCCCATCTTTCCAGCGGCATGCTTGGTTTGCCAAGTTGATGGCTTGATCATCTTTTCCCTTCCAGAGTACCCATATGCATTGCACATCATATCTTGCATTCCATGCCATGTCTTGCATCATGTTGCTTTGTACATTGCACCGTGATTGATTGTTGCTCCGTTTCTTGTGCTCTTGCTTTGGGTAGAGCCGGGAGATGAGTTCATGAACGAGGAACCTGTTGAGTACGTTTACGAGGAGCAAGCTTTTGACAACCCTGAGAACTTTGCAGGCAAGATGGTCATTACCATCGATATCACTTCTATCTTTGCTTGCTAGTTGTTCGTTATATTGCTATGTCGCGCTACCTACCACTTGTTTACCATGCCTCCCATATTGCCATGTCAAGCCTCTAACCCACCATCCTAGCAAACCGTTGTTTGGCTATGTTACCGCTTTTGCTCACCCCCTCTTATAGCGTTGCTAGTTGCAGGTGCCTTGCAGGTTGTTCCATGTTGGAACATGGATATGTTGGGATATCACAATATCTTTTATTTAATTAATGCATCTATATACTTGTCAAAGGGTGGAAGGCTTGGCCTTTTGCTCAGTGTTTTGTTCCACTCTTGCCGACCTAGTTTCCGTCATACCGGTGTTATATTCCTTGATTTTGCGTTCCTTACGCGGTTGGGGTTATCGGACCCCCTTGACAGTTCGCTTTGAATAAAACTCCTCCAGCAAGGCCCAACCTTGATTTTAACATTTGCCTAATAACAACTAAAATTTTGCCTAGGGAGTAATTAACCCAAGGATCATCTTAATTCAATCCCCCCGGGCCAGTGCTCCTCTGAGTGTTTGTCCATACCGAGTAGACTGCGGGGCCACCTCGGGAAAACTTGAGGGTTAGTTTTACTCGTAGGATGTCCCATCCGGTGTGCCCTGAGAACAAGATATGTGCAGCTCCTATCGGGATTTGTCGGCATATTCGGGCGGTCTTGCTGGTCTTGTTTTACCATTGTCGAAATGTCTTGTAACCGGGATTTCGAGTCTGATCGGTGTGTTCCGGGAGAAGGAATATCCTTCGTTGATCGTGAGAGATTGTGATGGGCTAAGTTGGGACACCCTGCAGGGTATAAACTTTCGAGAGCCGTGCCCGCGGTTATGTGGCAGATGAGAATTTGTTAATATCCGGTTGTAGAGAACTTGACACTTGACTTATTTAAAATGCATCAACCGTGTTTGTAGCCGTGATGGCCTCTTTTTGGCGGAGTCTAGGAAGTGAACACAGTTGGGTTATGTATGAGCGTAAGTAGTTCAGGATCACCTCTTGATCGCTTCTAGTTTATGACCATTGCGTAGCTTCTCATCTTACTCTTGTACTCGTATGTTAGCCACCATATTTGCTTAGCGCTTGCTGCAACTCCACCTCATAACCACATCCTACTCATAAGCTTAAATAGTCTAGATCTCGCGGGTTTTGAGATTGCTGAGTCCTCGTGACTCACAGATACTACCAAAACAGTTGCAGGCGCCGATGATACCAGTGCAGGTGATGCTACCGAACTCAAGTGGGAGTTCGACGAGGACCTTGGCCGTTACTACGTGTCTTTTCCTGATGATCAGTAGTGGTGCCCAGTTGAGACGATCGGGAATTAGCATTTGGGGTTATCTTCTTTTCATTTGGATTTGTGCGTAGTCGGACTATGTGTGTACTCTGAATAATGTATGAATTATATGATCATTGTGTGACGTGGAGATTGTAAGCCAACTATTTATCCCTTTCTTGTTCATTACATGGGATTGTGTGAGATGATCCTTCTTGCGACAAAACCAAAATGTGGTTATGCCTTTGAGTCGTGTCTTGACACGTGCGAGATATAGCTGCATCTTGGGCGTTAAAGGTTGAGATGGAGCAGCAACGGAGATGGAGATTGGATGACGGCGGCTTGTGGGAGATGATGGCAGCGGCTAGGGTATGGAGGTGTATATAAGATGCCTCCTCCATCTCCTCCCAAACCCTTCCAAACCCTTCCTTATTGTCCAAAGATCTCTTGGGAACAAATGAGGACGAAATCGGTGAAGAATCTTGTATGAAAGGTCAACTTTCAAAGCCAAAATCACTCCATATGAGCGTCCGTATGACCGTGTGGGATCATATGGAATGTCGTCTTTCATTCTATCCTCCTCCGGTGTTTTGGTTGTCACTTCTTCATACGGACTTCGATTTTGATGTTCTTAAGCTCGTTGGATTCGCGAGAGCCATGCCGATCCATTTTTGGCTTTAGATATTGATTTGGAGCATTTTGGAAAAATCACTTTCTCTGCCTTCCAAAATGCTAAGTTTAATACTGTAATTATCCCGTGGTGCACATCCTTGATCCTTTAATCATGATTGGGCCTAGGTTGCTCCAGAACAACTTTAGACACAAGAAAACAAAGAAAGCTAATAAAACAATACTAAATGTGCAATGCTCACAAGAAAAAGTGTAAAACCCGGCAATCATGCATAATGGATAACTATTTGGTTCTAGGGGCCAAAATATATGAAGAGAACACGCAACAAATGAGCTCTAAAAATGCGTAAAATATAGAACCATCTGGGCCACAACCCATTAACTTTTGCGCTAACTTCTGGCTGCTGACTAAAAAAATCTCTCAGTTTTTTTGCTAGATTTGAAAAGCATTTGCAGATTAAATAAAAAAATGTTCACGAGTTTGGAAAGTTCACAAAATCAAAAAATATTCACAAATTTAAAAGTTATGAAATCAGAAAAATGTAGATAATTTCAAGAAAATTTTCGCGAATTCTAAAAATATTCATGAATTTGAAAAAATGGTAGAGAGTTCAAAAAAATTGCGGGAACAAAAAAGTTTTCGGATTTAAAAAGTATTAAAAAAATTGAAAAAGGTTCTCGAAATTAAAAAATGTTCATGAAATTTTAAAGGGAAAAGTAAAACCGAAAAATATCAGCAAAAAAACATATTGGTCGGAGACTTCTAGAAGCTTCACAAAACCAGGCCGAGTCACACGTTCTGATCGCATACAGGCGATGCTAGATGGCCCGCCCATTAGAGAAGCAACATATACGAGGGGGTGTGCCCTTTGTACGTATACAACCGATAATGTGTTAGAAGCGCCACGTAAGGTTTCGCCTGATATCTCTCTCGTACATGGGTGCTTGGAGTAATACTGAAGCCCGGTGTGGAGGCGGGGGTGGCGTCGTTCGCTCCCATCTCTTGTTCATGGGTGCTTGGAGTAAATCCTTTTTCGAAGTTACAAATCCTTTAATTGCAGAAGCCATTGCATTTCGAGAAGGTGTTATTTTTCACAGCTACGTGGATTCTCGCACGTAGTGATGGAGGTGGATAGTTTAGAGGTGGTGAACCTCTAATCTTCGCGCGGCAATTCTAGATCGGTTGTTGCGCCTATCTTAGATGATATTGGGGAAAAGTTGTCATCGTTTATTTCTTTCTCTATTAAGCATGTCCCTGGGGAGGGGAATTATATGGCGGACCTTTGTGCCAAGCAAGCCTGCTCCTTATAGGCTGCACACTGTTGGCCAGAGGAATGCCCTTCTTTCCTCAGTCATTGCCTTAGGACTGATTGTAATCTCATGTTACTCAAGCAATAAAGATCCACATATTCATAGCAAAAAAAAAGGTTTGTGGGATATCTCTCACATGATCTCCTTGGTACATTGTTGTTACTATGTTTAGCATTTTTCAAGATGATCAAGTATTAGAACAGTTTCAAGCACAAACAATTTTGAAGGGTAATCGTGTATTTTGCAGGACATCCAAAACTATTTTTTGGTGTTGTTCATCGTTACAACATTTATAATATATTCATCTTTTTATGGAGAAAACCAAACTTGTGCCTCCATGCATTAAAATAAAAGTGTATAGTTATAAGCCTAAAAGACAAACATTACAACATAGTATGTCACAAAACTATCCTTGCTTAGCATCCACACAAGTACACGGGATGCAAGACCTATCTAACCTTCAACGCGGAAAGAGGAAATCCAACTCTACAAAGAAGACAACTGGTTGATGATGTCGTAAACCGCCAACATTGTACAACGAACATCTGTATCCTTGACTAGGCACACTCTCATACCTCACCCACCACTAATTAGACCAGATCCGGATGATCCAATTATTTGGGGGAGAGATTTCCCTTGTAGGCCTCAGAATGCACGCAAAAACACCTTCTGGACGGTGTAGAGGACTCAAAAACATGGGCCCCATCCTCTGCGCCACCACAAAACACCATAGGCCTCGTCTATCACAAAAGATATCCTCAAATGTCGGTCAATGCCCATCGAGTGATCCCATGCAACCAAGAAGCCACAATACGAGATCCTTCACTGTGTATTGTAATCCTTGCCACCTAAGGTAGCCGCATGAGCATGATGTTAACACTCCTAGGATGAGCTTGCTAGAGCCAAAGTGGATACCAACAACATACAAACCAACACGGATCCTACCTCAGTGAAGAACATGTCCAAAGGGGGGCAATGTGGTCCACACCACCTTTGTCTTGGCAAGCCAAATCTAGGCTTTCTTTTGAAAGATCCACATTTAGGTTTTTGCCCTCTCGCAAGGACACCCCAAAGGGAGGCAAGTTGGCGAGGATTAGACCGCGAGAGGTAGAGGTGAATCAAGGATGCTCGATAATGCCATCAAGTGAGGAACGACGCCTGAGGGCATTGCCACACCGGCACCGACACGATGTTGAGCAAGGCTTTCGCCAGAGCGTCACGAGGACCCACCATAAACGATGTAACTCTGCAGCAAACATAATAACAAAATCCTATCATCACCTATAGTCGTGACAACCTGAGAACCTAGTTGGTCCAGGGCGATGCCAGGCCCTAGGCAGTCGAGGTCGTGCCCTCTCGTTCCTCCGTCCACTATAGATACAGCAACAGTACTGTTCGGTATGGCAGCTCTATTGTTTGCCGTGACGATTTTTTTCTTTTATGGTTGGGTGGGCGAGAAAAGGATTTGATTCTTGAAGGTATCAACTCATACACCTGATCCATACATTCAAAAACATTTTTAGTACTTTCCATAAGAATGAATTAATAGAAATGGGTACACTCCTCTTTCTTGCGGACCGTGCCTTCGGCCTGGCACGCCACATGTCCTAGGTCATGGAGCGACCCACCGAAGCGGTGAGGTAGTAATATCATCTCATCATTAATGAACTTGTAGATAGAAATTTAGTTGTTCTTTCCAAGTTTATCAAAATTGGTTTTATCTTAAAATATGAAGAGGCTAAGTTTCCTCCCAAATACTCCTTCTGTTCACAAATATAGGATGTTTTAACTCTTTGTGAATCGAATGTATTTAGACATTTTTTTAGTGTGTTTCTTCGCTTATTCCAGTCCGTATATAGTTCATGTTAATAAAATATCTAAAACATATTACATTTGTGAACGAAGCGAGTAGCATGTTTACACGCTTAATTAGCTACCGGGCAAAGAATTCCGGAAAGAAAAGCTACTGGACAAAGAACATCAGGGCATGTACAATGCATAGCCTTAAGGTGATGCCTCGCATGTCATGTAGGATCGGATATGACGTAAAATAGGTTCGGATAGGGAAGCGGGATCCTCTCCAGGAGGCGGGTGTTTGAAGAGAAAAAATGTGGTCCGGTGACAAAAGCTGAAAAGGTTGAGTGAAAAGTAGAGATGCATGTGTACTAGAGTCTTTATTTTCTATTTCTTAATGAGGCTCACTAGTGATAGCTTGCATTGAAGAGAAAAAACTAATGTAGATGCCTCAAATTACTTCTTGTCATGGGACATATGTATCCATATGCCATCATTGTACATGCCCTCACAAGTCTACCTGTCATAGTTTAACTTTCATGGAGGCGGTGGAAAAAGGTGTTTTTTTCTAGCTTTTGAAGATACGAACAAACCGTGGAACGGTGGAAAGAAGGCGGACCGATGGAGCTCCGGTTCAACCTGTGCCTGCTTAACATTCTTCCTGACGCGTGTGCGTGCGTGTGACTAAGTACTATGTTGGAAGCTGTAACTCGATCTTCCCTTTTTATCCGAAGAGGTTTCCCAACAAGTTCATCGAGCTCTGTAACATATGATTAGTTTGATTTGACGACCTTACTTTCCTGGTACAGTCAATTCGAAGTTTTGAACCACACCAGTCCTTTTCTTCCTGGTCCACCAAAGAAACCAAGTAGTAGAGATGGAGATTACTATAATCTATCTACTGCCATCCCTTCCCCGCGGCAGTGTTTTGAATCTCTGACCACTGGACCTGGATCCGGACCAGTGAATTCTAGATTCAAAAACCGTCGCCGTCTAGCTAGAGAGCTTCGCAAATCGAAACTTCAAAAAATGGTGGCGGTTGGTTGACTCTTTATCAACATATGCTTCACTGCCTCGCCAGAACAAAAACGATCGACTACGTTCGCTTACCAACATTTAACACCGGTCGCTAAGACGACCAACAGCCTTAGCCATCGGCCGATCACGCGCAGGGAACAGAAAGAAGCTCCAGTCGAAATTGAATAGTACAACTAGAGTATCCCTCCATTCTTTCTCTGCCGTACAGTTACATGCTGACCTTTGATCCTGTCAAAATTCCGAGTTTCTGAGGCTCTGACCGGACCATCAACCCGGACTCGCCTGGTCAGTTGGCCCCCTTAACGCCGGGGGTGGCTGCTGCATTCTCATCCACGAACAGGAACAGCTCGATCCGGGCAGCAGTCTGGCTGCTCGTGCATGCCACCCAGCGAATGGTCTCCCTACTAGTACTCCCCCGTGCATTCACAGTGACGGTGCTGGGTACGCCTGGACCGTTGGTTTGATTAGTCAGGCGAGACAGCGCAGCCAGCCGGCCGCCGGCAGGTCCCCGCGATTTCTCCCGCTGCGTGGAAAAATAGAAACAACAGAGACGGCGCCAGGCGGAAGCGGCGCAGAAGGTTCTTGCGCAGTTGCTTGTTGGACGGGGAAACGCTCCAACGCGCGCAGCATCCGAGTAAGTATCAGAGATCGGAATTGTACTAGTAGTATAGTAGTGGTAGGGTGGGAGGAGTTGACCTCTCTCTTTCTCTGGATCTGCCGGGAGCAGACGGAGAAACGAGACACGGGAGTCGTTGCGACACATGGAACGGAAAGCTTTGCTCGAGGCATGCATGATGGGCTCGTCTTCGTCTTCTTCTCGTATACAAGTAAACCCGTCCTTGTCAGACACTGGAGCTCGAGAGTGATGGATTGGTGTTCCTGTCTGGTAGGAGGGGAGTACTTTTATTGTTGCGAACGAGTCTTTTATCTTCGTTGTTGTTTTTTTTGGATTAGTGCGTGTTTTCACAAATCTTAGCAGCGTGTACTTCTTGGTCGTGTAGATAATAATAAAAATCTCAAAAGAAAGCCATTCTAGCCTTCTAGGTAGGACTGTTGCACACACGTACTTCAGTTTCAAGCACTTGTTTTGGTCGAGCAATGCTACACTGTTCTGGACTTTGCATGCGTCTTACCTTGCCAGTCAAGATTGATCTTCTCTTTTCATCAACTAGGGCCATGATTTTCTACCGCATTTCAAACACTAATGTGTTATTTTTGTCCCTAGAGTACCCAACAATCCTTTGAACATGTAAAACAGGCACACTGTGCCCAGCGACAGAAGCTGCCGCACAAGTTCCAGGAGCGAGCCACGACCACCTAGCCCGGGCACGATCCGCCGGCCGGTTGATCGGCGACCACGTCTCGGCAAGGAAGTTGATCCCTGACCACAATTAAGGACAACATGCGTCCGGCGAGTCACAGTCCGCACCGGTATAACAAACACATCTCGAACTGAAATTTGCGTCGAGAGACAGGACAGGAGCTGAACGCAACATGCGCGGTTTGACTGCGGTTCCAGGTCGCGGCGAAGCACCGGGAGAGGGAGAGGGAGGCATGTGGCGTTTGGCGACGGCGCCCGCGCTGACCGGGGCCGGGAAGGAAGGCGTCCGTGTCATGTGGAGCACGAATTAAACGCGCGCGCGCGCGCGCAGGAGCGGGTCGCCGCTGGGTTAAGCCGGGAGGGGCAGCGGCAGTTCGCCGGCGGGTGAAAGGGACGCGGCGGGCCGGGCTCTCCTGCGTGCCGCCGGGACGACAGCGACGGAGAGGATTCCGTGCCTGCCAAGTTCCAGGATTCCAGATTCTGGTCTCCAGTAGAATCTGCGTTTCTCTCTTTTTTTAAACCTTTGTCGGGTTCGAAAACTTGGAAATGGCAGGGCCGGATGGAATTTACATGCCGATCATGTCCCCATTCCAGGAACAGTGTCAACAAGCCGGTGGATGGACGATTCAAAGCTCCGGCTTAAGGACTGGCGATCAGCAGTCTTTAGTTTTTAACATTTTTTAAAAAAAGTACCATGGATAAGATGACCGAATTGTCTTCCTACGGAGGAAGAAGAAGAAGAGAAATCATGGTTGAATTATGAGAAACGAATCAAAAAAATTCCATTAAGATTCAAAGTTTGAGTCTTAATTTGGGTCAAGTCAAAAGAAAGTGTAAGGTTGTTCTAAGTTTTGTAATTCGACATTCCAAACTTATTCTAGTTCAAGCCTTTCTCCGAGTCAAACTTCTTGCTACACATGTGTTCTCTTTCTTTCCCCTCTTGCAAGGCGACTAGTGCAAAGCTTTTTTTCACCTTGATCTCCCCCGGCGAGCATGTGGATTTGCCTCCCCTCTGCCTGCCTCTTTGGCGGCCGGTGGCGGCGAGAGGAATCCTGGTGTCTCAGCTCCGGCTAGTAGACAGGTTAGGGTTTAGGACGACGCTCGAAGGGATGTGCTCCATGGTCCATCTTGGTTGTAGGGTGAATCGCGTTGCCCGCCGTCCGTGAGACGCCTTTCGATCCCGGCTTTGAGGGCAGCTGGCTTTTGCTGCGGCGGGGATAGATGGTTGTTGCATCCATAGTTTGGTCTTCTGAGTGCAGGCACGGGCACGATGCGTTCATGGTGGTGTCTTCCCGATGACCCAAGTTTCCTTTTAGGTGTAGGTCGCAACGGAGGACAATGCATTGCAAGTGTTTTACTCCCTCCCATCATTGCCTTCGAGTTTTTTTGTTGAGCACTTTCTATCTCCCACTCATGTTTTCTTTTTTCTGTAAATTGATGGCTTCGTTAATTTAAGGTCGAGCTCTTCATGAGCCTCCATCCTAACAGCAAGATTATAATCAAGGAGGTGATCCCATTTGTTGCAAACAAATTATATTTGGGGAAGATGTGAGGTGAAATAGGCCATCACCAACTTAATCTAATACTAATACCTACTCCCTCCGTAAACTAATATAAAAGCATTTAGATTACTATTTTAGTTATCTAAACACTTTTATATTAGTTTACAGAGGGAGTATAAAGCTAGATTACAAAAAATATCTTTAAAATATTAGATTCTTGGAAAGTGTGTTTCAAAAAAAGATTATAGGAAAGGTCAACTCCTATAGTGTCAAGTAAATTGGCCATCGAGAATCCATCAGAAAACCACTTGATGGAACCGTTACCATCTCTTTTTTTAAAAGGAGGATGACCCCTTGCTTCTGGATCTGTAAGATGCATGCAATTATTTTATTAATTATTCTTAAAGACC
This sequence comes from Triticum dicoccoides, assembly GCF_002162155.2. NCBI lineage: Eukaryota > Viridiplantae > Streptophyta > Magnoliopsida > Poales > Poaceae > Triticum > Triticum dicoccoides. Next base: position 183,374,130 of record NC_041382.1, on the reverse strand, counting down.
TTACAAAGTAATACATCAATATGTCTGAAGCTGCCATCTTGATAACATCTAACGCTACTCATATCCAATGATGAAGGGGTGCAGAAATTATGAGCCGTATATGCAGACCTCTCACGTAAGCATAACATCTAAAGCCGGAGGCCCCAACCAAGCCATATGCCATGTCTGGGGCACAAACCAGTCCAACGCACTCTCATAGGTTCTCACCGTCGTCTTCCATCGATCCATCTTCAGAGCATATACTAACGCATCGATATGTTGCCAGGCCTGCTGTCGACGCCACCATGGCACCAGCCAACACCTCCTTCCTACATGCGTTCAACATCACACATTCGTCGTCGAGGCCCTGTCGTGCCATGCCGCCGAAACTCCACGTCATTGATGCGTCACATGGAACGTCGCTCCATCGCAAATGTTGTCCACTGGTCCCTCGAGCCTATGTATACCTCCAAGAATGACGCTTCCAAGAGGGATACGACACAAGAGCGCCGCCGTCATTAGATCGACTGATCTAAGGTTTCTCCCAGAGATGGCGGATAGGGGTCTAGAGCTTCTCCATGGCGATGCCTTCAAGAAGAGGATGACACAGAAAACGCCGCCATCGGCAGCCTTGGCAACGAGCAAAGAGTAGGGTTTTCACCCGGATCTGCTCGAGGAATCTCCATCCAGCCTCGTGTGCATGGGACCGCCACCGGTCACCGCCGCAGCGCAAGGAGCAGGCCGCACCGGCCAGATCCAATCTGACCGAAGGTCAGACCACACGTACAGCGGATCCATCCGCTAGGCCCTTCATGCCACCGCCGCCAATCCGAGATCCGACCGGCCGCAGAGCTGCCCGCCGGCGCCGCAGGACCCGACCAGCCGTGCCTCCACACATCGGGGGCCCCACCCCACCCAAAGTCACGGGAGAGAATGAGAGACCCCCGCCACCACCATTTGCCATTGGGCTTAGCCCGACGACGGGAGGAGAGGAGGGAGTAGATTGGGGCTCGGCGGCTGCTAGGGTAGCGGCCCGTCCGAGTCGCCCAATGCAGGAGTGACCTTAAAAATGGGAGAGGTTTTCACTTTCTAGCCTCTTCACCAACTAGGAATGCATACAACCATTTTAGTATGAGTACCATGTCAATTTCAGAAATTGAACTCAGGTCGTTAGGCTGCAGAACCGCATGCCCAACCACTAAGCCAAGGTTAGTTATCTAAAAAAATTGATCATAAAATATATACTTAGTTGCCAAGAATTTGAGTCAATTTGCATTAACGGACAACATGTGTTGTTGGGCTCACCACCTCACATGCAGACCCATATTACTTGTCTGCAGTTGGAAATTCAAAATCTTCACATTCTACACCCCTCAAATATGAAATCGATCCATGCCAAGTGAAATTTTGCACAGTAAATTTCCAGTATATCTAACGCGGTGCCTTGACTAAATAGTTTGAATCCATGTGGTTTACTGTTCACGTACCGTACAGCTACCACTGTAAACATCAAAGAAAAAAAATAAGACATTGAAAATATTCTTCCGCCGCACGTACACACAGTAGTACACATGTATAGCTTGCGGAAAGTAGGGATCGTGATGTGTGAAATCAACACCAGTGAGTAATGAGTCACACACATTAGGTCCTTATAATTTTCTAGGCAGGTCGATTGCAGGATCACACTTCAAAAATGTACAGTGGTATTTTTTTTCTTGAAGGATAAAATAAATCCGCGTTGCCCCCCCTAAACTTTTTTCCCTCAAGATTTCTTTTTTTGCGTTTCCCTCAAGAAATTAACTCGAGCTTTTTTCAGACTTACTTAACCCTCTAAACAATTACGTTTTGGAGTAATTTACAAAGAGTCAGTTTACGTGAATGATAGTTTAGCTACCAAATGTAACCATTTATGACATGTGAAAAAAGGGCAACATATTCTTCATCGACGAAGTACATGTATGATTTTTGTTATACTTTATAGAACCCTCTATGGAAGATTTTATGTAACAAAAACCAGTTTTTTTTGAACATCAGTACAGACACAAGCGCTATGAGCACCTTCGAAAGACTGAGCCGGCATATCTTCTTGAAATTTACGAAGTCACCGTAAATGCGCATTGCCGGAAATTCTGAAATAAATCCAGGAATAAATGCGAGCACCAGAATTTAAACCCTGGTAGGTTAGGGATACCACAGTCCCTCTAACCATCCAACTACAGGTTGGTTCGCAGTAACAGAAACCAGTTGGAGGGTAAAATGCTCTAGGATGTGATCGTCCAGGGTGTTAGAGGGGAAAGTGAGTCATGATATTTTAGCTACAAAGTTTTGTTCTTTACGTTTTCCAAAACAAGGTTTTCTCGACTTCCATTTGAAGAAACCATCGTCTTCAAGGTTCATGTAAAATGTACAAAAATAACATAATATTAAAATGCCAACCGAAGGACATCTACATTGTTTATGGTTGTTTTTAAAGAAACAACATCATTCTTGGCTCGTAGGTGGAAGTTGGAGGATCCACGGAAGCTATTTCAGAACTTGGATGCTGGTTGTATGCATCGTTGCTTTATTTATAAAGCGGCACGAAAGCCTATTTCGAGCATCGTTAAGAGATCACCATTGGTTAAGATCCAACACCTAAAATTTCATAAACAAAATTAATTATGGAATATGTGATCAATCTCAAATTTAATTCACTTTATGCATTAGTACATATCTCGACGAGCATGGTGGGCTCCCGAGAGCAGTACTACGCGAGGCGCGGTAGCTCGAGGAGTTGGTAAGCACAAGGCTGATACTTTCATAGATGACGACACTGATCTGCTCCTTACCAAAATAATTGTGGCACTCTAGAAATGGCGGAAGATCAATTGTTTCTTTTTAGTGGGCGGAGAACAATATGCATTACATATTCCAAAAAGAAACAATGCCATTGTTTGCTCGTAGGGCGCAGGCTGCATGATCAACAGAAGCTGTTTGGGCATGGTTAAAAGATCACCATTGGTGAAGATCCAAGGCCTCACAAATTTTGTAAACAGAAACAATTGTGGAATATGTGATCGAACTATATTATTTGACTTTGTGCAGTACATGTACATATGCCCGTCATTATTTGCAAAATCTGAAGTTGCGGTGCCTGCATGGCCAGCCGTATAGCTTATTTTACCACACATTGGCGGCTACGGCATGCACCCATGAACCTAATGCCGAAAATGAATCAACCAAAGAAAAACGAATGTCCCCTCAAAAAAAAAAAAACGAACGAATGAATCCTCTCCATGTTAATTATTTGACTGTTAATCTGCCCCTTCGACTATTTGTTATTCCTGACGTGGAGCCGGGTACTTCGCTGAATAGTAGCCGTTGATTTTCCGTTCAAAATTAGAGCCTTGAAACGATCGTTTCCCTCCTCTGCACTCTCTCCATTTTTTCCATGTGGTACAGCACCGCGTCGGCTGCCGCTGACACCAGCTCGGCTATGTCCCTGCACAGAGATTGCCATTGCATACAGTTAGCTCCCAATTGGTTGCATGCATGCATTTGCGCGTGGACATTCACGGCACAGATGGAATTATACTTAGTATATCGAAGAGGAAGAAAATGATGCATGCATGCATGCATGAGTGACGTACCCTGTGGCCGAGTCGTAGGTGAGGCCGACGGTGTTCTTGGCCTCGCGGAGCGCGTACTTGTAGCGCTCCACGTCTTGCGGGAGGTAGTCGTCGGAGGCGGCGAGGGCCTCGGGGAGCACGAGGTCGGAGGGCTTGATGTTGTAGAAGATGGGGATGATGGTCTTGCGTGACTCTACGAGCGTGGCGAGCTCCCACAGGCAGTACTCCGAGTCGAAGTAGCTCGGGGAGAAGATGGCCACGGCGACGCTGCATTCGCTGATTCCGGCGCTGATCGTCTCCCTGAGCCGGTCGCCCGGCCGCATCGACATGTTGTCCAGGAAGCCGCGGATGCCGCTCTGCGCGAGGCGGTCGTAGAGCAGGCGCGCCACCGTCCGCTTCGTGTCCACGCCGCGGTGGTTGATGAACACGTCGTACTGGGGTTCGCCGGCCAGAGACTCCTCGTCGTACTCCACCCGCCGCCCCACGACGGCGTGTCGCTGCTTCCCCCCCTCGCTCGCGCGCATGGCCTCCGCTGACGCGCTCAGCCGGGACGCCATGATGGAGGACCTACGGGAAACTCCGGTTGAGGCCATTGATGGAGCTAGGTCGAGCAAGCTCAGCGGCGTACGTGTGCGTGCGTGGATAGATGGAGATCTGTACTGCTACCGGCCGTCCGTACGAGTGTGCAGGTAGCTAGCTAGCTAGGTCCGGAACGATCGAGACGTACAGTTGGGTAGCTCACGACAGCAGCCGGATGAATTGATCAAACTGATGGATGGATCGAAATGTCCGTTGGTGAAATGACCGATCGGGGAGCTCGGGTTTATATAAGGGTAGAGAGCGGGAGCTACGATCGAGCTCTCCACGTACGGCGATGGAGACCGGCGGCACGCGCGCGAAATCGTTCGCCTGGTGGCTATGATCAACTGGTCGCGGGCGGGATCAGAGGTTTGAAAAGGTGGAAAACTAGTAGTAGTAGACGCGTACGGAGCAGCTACCGATGGAGCCATATGGTACGTGGTAGTAGTAGTCCGGTTCAATGGTGCCCTCGCGAGACGCGAGAGGAACCAACACACAGACAGACCAAGATACTATAAACTAGTAGTGAACGTTTGATCTTACGTTGATCACTTTACAATTCTCTACTAGTGTCTTTCGTTCATCGGTTTGCGTGGATAATATCATGCAGAATTGCAGATCGATCCGGCCTTTCTGCGACGAACGAAGGAACGAATTGAGGGGCGAATTCTAGGCAGCTTTGCTTTGATTTGTCAGCCAATGGGCATGCATGCTTGGACCGGAGAGGGGGAGCACATGCATGTGTGGAGTATTTTAGATGGATTGGGAGACAAGAAAACCAACCGACGGGACGGGTTGGAGGTGGAACAGAGACTCCGGCGAGAGGCGCGGGCGGGTAGAACTACCGTTTCAAAACAAGAGACCGTTTCCTTCCCGGGACGCGCGCGCGCGCATGGACGCTGACGTCATCTTGGACTCTCCGACTGTACGTACGTCCGTGTCTGCGTTCGCTTTGATGAGTTCAACTTTCAACACCTCGTACCACCTCCTCGTCCAAATTAACCCTAGCTAGTACATCTTTTCTCGGTAAAAAGGGGAGGTGATTCTTCTTTCTTCTTTTTGACAGTGGTAGTAATAAAGACGGTGATTCTTGCTTGTTTTACCGGACGAACGGGCGTCGCGTCGCGTCAAGAGGGTGCATGCCCGGTATTTGACGACATGCATGCATGGATCCACCTCGGAGCCAGGTACTGTAGATCGATTGTTTTGGGACGTGGGGCCCCGAGACTGTTCCAAGAGATCTGGGTGACAGGGACTTGAAGAGATTATAGGTAGTCCAGGTAGGACGGCGTGCAGCTGCATGCACTGCGTGCGTGCGCGCATGCGTGCATACGTGTTGATTTGTTCCTATGAACACATTTCCTTTTTTTTCTTGCGAGGAGCAGAATTTCAGCTGCAGCTACATAATTGCTGATATACTCTACTATGTCGTAATAGTGCAAATTAAAGTGTTGCATATCGAAATATCCAATTAACTGAATATTCTACGTGTAGATCTCTGTATGTGTGTTCTGCATATATACGTAGAAGGATGAAGAAGCTCTGCTAGTCCTTAGAGCATCTACAACCAGAGCACACATATCTCCCAAGTGTCCGGATGAAAAAAGTCACCCAACCGGATTGTGCTTACTCAACTCAACTCAAACGTTCAGTCCAACCCGCGCCCTCGTACCCAGCCCATATGTAGGGTGAACATTGGATGTCTAGACCCGTCCGCCATGTCTGACTGACAAGCGGGCCCACGCTAAAACTCATTGGTCCGGGGGGCGCCTCCTTCGATTTAGGTGACGATACATTCCTAGCCCCATCCTATTCTCTCGCTCCCATCCACGCCGCCGCTGCCCCTCCTCTCCATATTCCACTTCGAACCCGACGTCGTCGCCGCCCAACTGCCGCCATGGTTCGCAGCAAGATCACCTTACTGACCCCAGAGCGGTGGGCGGACATGCGCGTCATGGAGGAGGCATATGTCGCGCGTCGCGCCATATGCATTGTGGCTGGCTTGCCTTCTGATAGTCCGGGAGAGGAGGCGCCAGAGCACGAGGAGGTGGAGGCGACGGATATGGAAGAGGCGAGCATCAGGAGGAGGAGGAGGAGGAGGAGGAGGAGGAGGAGCCACCGTCGGAAGACGAGGAGGTTGAGTAGCCGCCATCTGAGGAGGAGGAGGAGGCACCAACTCCGGAGCAAGCCGAATTCGGGATGGAGGACGCATGCGTGGAGTTCGAGATTGCCCAAGAGGAGGAGGCGGCGGAGTAGCATGCCATCATCAACTCTATTTAGTCTGAGGTGGAGGCGAACCCGTCGTTTCTTCCACGAGGCGGACATGGAGCTTGAGGAGGCCAGCGTGTTCGAGGAGGACGGGGAGGAGGCACCGGCGTTTCGCCCGTCCGCCAATGACCATGATGCCGGTGTCTCCGGCACGGACGTCATCGACATATCCGATGAGGAGTAGTGTAGTTGCTAGGTTGCTAGTTCCTACTATGTTTTATGTACCTAAATCATGAATATTGCATGTCGTTGCATGAAAATGGGGATCATCAAATGGGGAGTGCGGTTTGTGATGTGTGAAATATGGAAGGTGACCCGGCGCTAATTTGCTAGTTTGTAAAATATGGGATGTGACCGGGGGTTGTAGATGCTCTTAAAGGAAGCCCTACCCCACCAGTTACCCCACGCAACATATGTGTCAGCTATTTTACGCTCATGAATATTTGAATGATGCAAATCTTCTCTGTAAAAAAAAAACTCTACTAGAGCCAAAGATGAGGTGCGAACGAACAACTAAAGCATGAGCATGCCTTTTCTATTCTCCGGGAAATATATGAGCAGGAAGTATGATCTAAATCATACTATTTTTTTATAGCCAGATTAAACAGGAACATACAAGATTGTACTTTAGTTCAAACATATTTATTGTAGCAGCCCTTTAGGACAATTCATATATTATCTTAAACAGATGTATGGTTGCAGCCCTTTGAAAAATTTATCTATTTTTTTTACCATTATACCAAACTTAAGACCCAACAAGTGAAACAAGCTTTTTGTTAAGAGAAACGAGATCTCAATACCTTAATACGTAAGAGAAAAGAAAATTCGAAGAGAAAGAAGATAGAGCATACAAACGGAAGCGGAAGAGGCCTCGTCGTAGACTCCTGGGGCACTTGCCTGTCGCCGGAGGTACAGCTGCGGAGAGTTGCGGGCTGGCGGGGCAGCGCAGGCGGCGAGCGGCCTCAGCGTTTGGTATGCAACATGTGCATCCGTGCATTGATGTGCTCCTCCTCACGGCCTTGTGGCAATTGCCAGTTAATCAGGAAAGTAAATTACGATAGTACGAGGAACCCAATTGTGACGGGATATGAGGATCAGCTGATTAGGGAAGTAATTAATTACTAGGAGGTATGTGCTGTGCCAACTGCCAGTTAATTAGGGAAGTTAATTAATTTCCGTAGTATGAGGAACCCAATTGTCACGGGATTTTGAGGATCATCAATATTCCAAATAACTTTAACTCTTGGTGTTATTTTCAAGCCGATCGAGCACGTGGTTGCACAAGTGGAAGTGGACTTGTATCATGCAGAGATGTAGAGATCTGTTCAAATGCTTGCACACCAAGATTGCATTACTAACTTAGCTCGCTATATTCAGTCAACAATTTGTATCACACTTTAAGTAGAGAATGACTGAGAATTGGTAGTCTGATCGTAGCATAGGATCGGATCAACACTATTGTGAGGACACATAATATTAAACTATTCACAATTGTCACTTTTCTTAAAGGGGGACAACCTCCCGCCTATGCATCGATTGCTACACGGTAAATTGTTGATTATTAAACAATGTCAAATATTGTTACTCTCTCCTTTTCAGTTTATAAGGTTCAATTCAAAAATCTCACCAATCAAGATAGATGACGAGTGTTGGAATATTTTTTGTAGTTTGCAAAAGCACCCAATTAATGCTCTTGTTTTCCTTAAAAAATTATATTTACGAATGCATTAATTGCAATGCATGCATGCATAAAGTGCATGCATTGGTCAGTTTTCTCTTAATACTTGCACGCAATGGTTAATGCACCTTGAAGTCTGCACGTGTGATGGGGAACAACCAAATTGAGCCTTATAAAATGGAAAAACTAAAATTTTGAGATAAGCCCTATAAACCGGAAAGGAGGGAGTACCGAACAAATCGTCTTATAAAAAAGCCGAGGTCATCCACATCGTTTCATTTACATATGCAGAACTTATACCGTGGGAACGGTGGGTTTGATCTGAGATTTCAGTGTGACAAATTTGTGGGATGAATTTTCCCAAAGAAACTCCTCCTACCAAGATCTGAAATAATACTAAGATGTGTAGCATCTTTTAGATCATACATATGTATCACATTTTCTATTTTGGATATGACTAGTGGACCAAACACGAATGCGAAGAGTAGTTAACTAAGCTATGTACTACCCACCAACAATTTAACATATGGACTTTTATAACTACCAAATCGGATTTTAGCAATAGGCAAGAACATCCTTATTTCACTTTAATTATATACATGCATGTATTAGAATGACTAATTTACACTTCTCCCTCTAATTACATGTATATGCACTACAGGACGAAATCTGATGTCATCCTAGATTTCTCCTTTTTCGAAACTTTAAAATATTTTGTAGCTCAAACTGTTGGTCGAATTGAAAAACCGTTTTCAGATAAAAAATTCGCCGTGACGAGATATTCAAAACTAGATCCTATGTTGATATGTTTCGATGACTTTTCTCGGGTCAAAAGTTACCAGGCCTAGACTAAGTAAGTTATCACATTGCCGGTACATAAATTACCATCCCGTTTACACAGAAATTATCGGAGCTTAAAAATGGTCCCTTTAACCATCTCCCCACATGCAAATGCACTAGAGGGCAAAAAACTGATATAATCCTACATTTCTCCTATTTTGAAACTTCAAAAATATTTTGTAGCTCAAAGTGTTGATCCGATTGAAAAACCGTTTTCACGTAAAAAATTCGTCGCGGCGAGACCTTAGAAACTAGATCTTATGTTGGTATAATTTAATGATTTCTTATCGGGTCAAAAGTTATCGCGTCTAGGCTAAGCAAGTTATCAGCTCTCTTGTGTGTATATTACCAATGCTATTTATATATGAGTTATC
>NC_041382.1:183362690-183364560 GCF_002162155.2 Triticum dicoccoides | reverse complement strand
TCCCAGCTGATTTTTTTTTTCATGGTGTTTGTACGTGAGTTATCAGCTCTGTGTGCGTATATTACCATACTATTTATAGAGGAATTATTGGGGGTACGTTTTTCAACAAAAAAATCCCGGGTGAAAAACTTACCGCGGTGTTTGTATGTGAGTTATCAGATCTGCGGTGTGTATATTACCATGGCAATTACGCAGAAGTTATCGGAGGTACGTTCTTCGACAACTTTTTCCCTAGGCGAAAAAGTATCATGGTATTTGTACATGAGTTATCAGCTTTGCGGTGTGCAAATTATCATGTTATTTACACAAAAGTTATTGAAGATATTTGTACATAAGTTATCACATACACGATGCAAATACTACCATAATATTTGCATAGAAGATACCGAGGGTATCTTTATTAACAACTTTCTTCCCATGTCAAAATGTTACCACGGTATTTGTGCATGAATTATTAGCTCTGTCGTGCGTATATTACCATGCTATTATAGGAAAGTTACTGGAGGAATATTTTCAACCACTCTTTCCAGGGTTTTAAGGTTACGGCGGTGTTTGTACGTAAGTTATCAGGTCTATGATGTGTGTATTACCATGCTAATAGACAAAAAATACTGGGAGATGTTTTCAACAATTTTCCCCTCTGAATCAAAAGTTACCGTGGTGTTTGTACAAGCCATCAGCTTTGTTATGCGCAAATTGCCATGTTATTTACATAAAAATTATCAGGGATGTTTTCAATAAAATTTTCTTCCTGTCAAAAAGTTACCACGTCGTTTGTACATAAATTATCACGTGCACGATGCGTATGTTACCATGCTATTCACACTGAAGTGTTTGTATGTATGCCTAATTTCATAACTTATAATCTAGTACGAAATGATGTACTAAAGAAGGCCAACAAACAATAAAGAAACAAATTTTGTTTTGCTGTCATGTGGTCGGAAAATGGCCACATAAGTACTTTCCAATTATAGGGCATGAAAATGGTGCTAGATTAGTTGGTTATTGGCATCCTACAAGATCAACCTGACCTGGGATCGATCCCCTCTTGGCACACTAATTTTTTACAATGTGCAATGATCAACACGAAAAAAAACCAGCGGAGGAGTGTTTGGAGCGGTAAAAAAAGTGGGCAGTTAACGATCTGTTCCGCGAAGGAGAAAATCAGGGGAGGTGCTATTCACGCGATCTGTAAGGGAGAAAACCGCGGGAGGTTCCGTTCGATCGTGCGGCACAAAAGTCGTTCGGATCTAATGACAAGATCAGAACGTTTGGAAAATACAAATTTCGTCTAACATATTCATATATCTATCATTAAATATCTCCTTGCAAGCTCATGTATTGGCACTTCTAGTACACAATCTTTATGATACCTCATTTAATGTTGTCATGTGCACCTATAGATAGTTGTGGGCAACAAAAAATTGAACAGAGAAAGCCGCCAACGACGCCATATATGTCACACTAATTTTTTACAATGTGCAATGATCAACACGAAAAAAAACCAGCGGAGGAGTGTTTGGAGCGGTAAAAAAAGTGGGCAGTTAACGATCTGTTCCGCGAAGGAGAAAATCAGGGGAGGTGCTATTCACGCGATCTGTAAGGGAGAAAACCGCGGGAGGTTCCGTTCGATCGTGCGGCACAAAAGTCGTTCGGATCTAATGACAAGATCAGAACGTTTGGAAAATACAAATTTCGTCTAACATATTCATATATCTATCATTAAATATCTCCTTGCAAGCTCATGTATTGGCACTTCTAGTACACAATCTTTATGATACCTCATTTAATGTTGTCATGTGCACCTATAGATAGTTGTGGGCAACAAAAAATTGAACAGAGAAAGCCGCCAACGACGCCATATATGTCA
>NC_041382.1:183358601-183362228 GCF_002162155.2 Triticum dicoccoides | reverse complement strand
GATGGCGGCGGCGGAGCCCTCGTTCTCAACGGCGGCGGAGCTTTCGTCCTTAGAAAATGGTAAGTGAATTCGAACCCTAGTCTCCCTCCCGTTCCTCTCTCGGGCCCGTAGATCTCAACTCGTTTCCTCTATTTTCGCTTATTGAATCGATAGGTTGTGAGGGGAGCCCGTGGGCATACCGAGATGGAGCCGCCAGATTCAACTTCGAATAGGTAATGCGCCTCTCTCCGATCCAATTTTGCATGCAATTAGGGCCTCATCTGCTCTTTCTCACGGGCTCACACTGTCCGCCACTGACAGAAGGGATGCTGCCGCTCGGACCTTCTAATTGACAGTCAATTTCTTTCCATCAAAGGCAAAATTAGTTGATGGTAGCATACAGAACATTGAGAGAGACATAATTGTTAAATGAGAGGTTGAGTTTACGGAGATTGATCCACAAGTTCTACAGAACATGGGAGAGACGGCAGTGAAGAAATGGGTGAAAAAAATTGGGGAGAATATTGTTTGGGGTCCAGAGCAAGAAGTATCACTGTTGCGGTTTGATGATTGGAAAGGAGAGTATGTGAGAATAGAAGATGGTGAACAGATTGTTGAAGAAATCGATCGGCAAAACGGCTGGACAAGCAAACGGGCTAATTTTTTTGCTGAGCTCGTTGATCTGAACATTTTTCGAAGGTTGGATATGTGCCATCACAATTGGCTGCGAAGATGGTAGATGATGATTGGGCTACACAGAGGCCGTTGATTCCCATGTGTACTGAACTTACAGTAATAGCCGAAGAGGGACAGGTGTCTGGAACTGAAACTGAAACTGCAGCAATTGTTGATTGGAATGTAGTTGAATTAGATGAGCCTACTGATTTGGTCATTGCACCAATGCCCGACATTGAGATGGCCAAACTTTTTGGCATTCCAATCGATTACAGAGATAAGCAGGAGAGGGGCGAATCTAGTTTGCCTGCTAATGCTGATGAAGAAGTAGATGGACAGTTGATGAAACAAGCTGCAGATGAAGTAGATGATGCACATGATGATGAGCTGGTGCATGTATATGACAAAGAAAACCCTGTCATTGAAGTAGGCAAGTTGTTCCCAAGCATGAAGGAGTTTAGGATGTGTTTCAAGACTTATGCAGTGAAACATGAGTTTGATGCCAAGACTGTTTGGACTGATAGAAAGAAGTTTTATGCGAGGTGCAGAGGATTTAATGGTAGTGTGAAGCCTTGCAAGTGGTACATATCTGCTAGACTGCAACCTGATGGAAGTACTGTCGGGGTTAACCAAATCCCCAATCAACATACTTGTATTACAAGTTCACAGAGAGTATCAACCATGACATCACAACTTTGGGTTGCAGAAAAGATCATCCCAATTTTATCCAAAACATCAAACACTACTACCAAAAAACTCAAAGTAGACTTGGAAAAGAAACTGAAATATCCCACGGTGTGGAAGGCAAAACAAAGGGCAATGAAAAATTTATATGGTGATTGGGCAAATACATTTAGGATGCTTTACAACTTCAAAGTAGAGGTGGAAAAGAGGTCACCTGGCAGTGTTATGGAGATAGATACAGAGGTATCAGCTAAAGGTGAAGTCAAGTTCTCCAAGTTTTTTATGGCTTTGAAGCCTTGCATCGATGGGTTCAAAGCAGGGTGCCGTCCATATTTGAGCATAGACTCATCATTTTTGACAGGAAAGTGGAATGGTCAGTTGGCAGCATGCAATGCTCTAGATGGACACAACTGGATGTTTCCTATTGCTGTTGGCTTGTTTCAGTTAGAAACAGAGGCTTCATGGACATGGTTCATGATCGTGTTAAAAAGATGCCTAGGGCCAGTGTCACCTTTGGCTATACGCACAGATGCATGTAAGGGGCTTGAAAATTCAGTGAAAAATGTTTTCCCACATGCTGAGCAGAGGGAGTGCTTCGGTCATTTGTGGATGAATTTGATCAAAAAATTTAGAGGAGAATAATTTGGGCGCATGTGGCCAGCAGCAAGATCTTACACTAGACAGACACACAAATATCATCTTGATAAGATAATGACAGCATATGATGAGTTTGGTCCATGGCTGAACACCTACCATTCTTTGTTATGGTACAGGTCAGCATTCAACACTGCCATCAAGTGTGACCACATCAACAACAATTTGGCAGAGAGTTTCAACAACAAGGTGAAGGAGTTAAAAGATTTTCCTATGCATGACATGGTTGACCAAATCAGGATCATGCTCATGCGGTTGTGGGAATTGAGAAGAAGAATAGATGATTGTCTGCAAGGTGATAAGCTTCCAGCAATGGTACAACAGGTGGTCAATAGGAGCAGATGTCTTTCACATTTGTTTGTTGAAAAATCTTCACCTCGGGGTGCCGAAGTTAGAGATAATAAAACTGAAAGGAGACATGTTGTTAACACTGAATTGCATGATTGCACTTGCCTCGAGTGGCAACACACTGGTAAACCATGTGAGCATGCCATTCTTTTCTTAGCATCCCAACCGAAGATAAACATGCACCCATATTTGCATGAATATTATTCGGTAGCAAGATTTAAAGCTGCATATGCTACTCCAATTCCAGCACTTACAGATCAGTCTCAGTGGCCTGAAGTTGTAACATCCCAAAATTCTAAATTTTGGAATGTTATAATAAATATATAGATTTGATTGATTGTTTGATTGATTGTCTGAAAGTGAGTGAATTCGAAACTTTTTGAAAGTTAAATGAGAGGGAATAAAAGGACTTTCCCAAACTTTCATATTTGCTTTCTGATCTCCGTGAATTCAAATTCTTTTCACCACGAAACCCTAGAGAGAATATGACATGACTTCTTCCATTTGAATTAAATGAAAAGGATTGTTGAAAATATTTGAATTTCGGTTGAAAATATTTCAAATTCATAAACTTCAAGCAACTCAATGATTTTCATGAGAGAAGATAAAATGACTTCTTCAAAATATATGAAATATGAGTTGGAAGTTAAAAGGATCAAATTTAAAGTTCTTTTGGAAATATTTTTTTCAATTTGGAGTTATTTGGGTTTTATTCAAATTATTTTTCTCCAAAAATAAAATATATGGAAAATAGGGTAACATGATTCCCTACATTAGAAAATTGGAGAAAAAATTAATTTGAAATCATTTTGGTTTTTTTAAAATGATTTTTGTTGGATTTTATTAGACCAGTAGCACTCTTTGAATTATTAGAATTTGTGTGTATTTTATTTAATGCCAAAAAAATGTTCATGTCGTAGAAAATCTTTTTCTGAAAGTTTTGATATATTATATGCCTATGTAATTTTTTTATTTTTTTTATTTTTTATTTTTCTTTCTCTGGAAAATGTTTTTTTTAACTTCTCGACCGACCGGACCGGGCCGGCCCAGCCAACCAGGCCACGGCCCAGCCGGCCCAACGCCGCACCCCGGTCGTCCCTGACCTCCAGCGGGGAGTCCAGCTCCCGCCCGACACCGTCGGCGCCGCCGTCTTCGCCCCGGCCTCCTCCTGCCCCTCCCCCACGCCACCTCCTCGCCCCTCCTCATAAAAGGCGCCGCCCCAGGGCCCGTCTCTCCTCCCCCTCGCCTCGCACCTCACCACATCTCGCCGCCGCGCCCTAGCACCGC
>NC_041382.1:183351392-183358416 GCF_002162155.2 Triticum dicoccoides | reverse complement strand
CGCATCGCGCCACCGCTCCCCGCTGCCGCGCCTTGCTGCTGCTCGCCCGCAGCCATTGCCCCGCTCCTCGCCGACGCTCGCCGCCGCAGGAAGCCGCCGGAATTTCGCCGCCGGTTTTTCAACGGAAAATCGCCCCGACCGGTAAAACCCTAGGACGGTTTTTATTTCGGTTAGTTAGGTTTAGATCGGTTTTCTTTTTAGTTAGGTTTATTTAATGGACGTTCATTAGTTAGGGTTCTCTAGCGAACGATTTCGTTCGGTAGTGTTCGGTAGCGAACGTTCGCTATTTAGATTTTTCTTTTTTCTGTTTATTTACGTCAGGGGCCTATTCGTGATGAACTTTCTTTATAGTTTAGTCCCTGAACTTCAAACGATCATTACTTTTCACTCGTTTGTCCAAATTCAACGAAACCAATGCTCACGTCTTCGTTATGATCTCCTCTATCCAGTAATCCAACTCAAACAGGTTTTTGAAAATTTTAAAATTTGAATTAGAACAGATTTAGATTCAAACTTCATTTGATCATAACTTGAGTTTCGTAGCTCCGTTTCAGTTGATTCTTTTTGCAAATCGAAGCTCTTGACCTAAACTTTCTGATAAAGCCAAATTCACATAATTTTGGTACTTTTAGATATTGTTTTATGTTGCAAGAGTTATTTGCTTGGTTTTGAAGTTTTCCGAATCGTCTTCTTCGATCGTTCTGATCTTTTGAGTGATTGCTTATGTGTGGTTACTATTGCTTGCTTACGATAGATTGATCGGAGTGTGACGAGTAGAGCTATCAAGATTTTTGAGTGCGAATCATCTTCATCAACATTGCAGGCAAGTTCACACTTTGATCATATCCCTTTCATACCCAGTTTTTATGCATTAGTTTCAATCCTCAAACATTGCATGAGTAGGATTGATAACATGTGGGTTTTGGGAAGCAGTTGCTGAGGTAGGAACCTATTGCCCTGCATTCAAACCTTGGGAGTTACTATTACGTTATGCTTACATTGCCATGCTATGCTCGTAGATGTGGATTGGGTGACTGATATTCATGACAGATGTGAGTTTGTTAATTAATGGTTTATCTAAGGTGGCAACTTAAACACACATCTGGGTGGATTGAGGCACCTGGGTATTCCAGGATTGCCTGTCTAGGCACCTGGGTAGACCAGGATTGCCTGTTTTTTCGGACCGCCACCCAGGCCCAAAGGGATCATGAGATTTTTCATACTAGAAACTTCCGTGTGCAGCCACAAGCTATTATGGGCTCTATTATAGTTGATTAAGTCGTGCGAACTCTTACAGGGCAGACTAGCATATGTAGGGGAAAGTAGGTGTAACGGTCTATCCATCGTAAGGTGCTAGCGCTTCCGAAAGACTATGTCTCGGTCATCCGTCTTCTCAAACACCATGTAGTGCGAGAAACCAAACGGAGGCGATCGAGTCTTGTGGGAAAAGTGCGCAAACCTCTGCAGAGTATATAACTAATCATGATTAGCCGTGTCCCCGGTTATGGACATCTTGAGTATCTAGTACCTGGATTATCATGTGAATCTCAACATGTTACTCTAAAATTTAATTTTGTTGGGTTTAATGATGTTACTTAATTGGGATTGAGAATGCTGTCAACCATTCTCAATGTTCAACAACCACCATGATAGTTAAATGAAAATGTATTCCTTTGCAGTTGGGAAAAATTGGCTTTTCGCAAAAACCTTATAACCATAGAGCTTTTCCACCAGCCAAATATGCATGTAGTGATAGCCGTTGTTCATCATTCTCTATGGTGTGAATTTGCCAGTACATTCAATGTACCGACCCTTTGTGGCTGCAATGTCTCATGTTGCAGGATTATCTTACGACGAGTAAGTGATACGTTAGGGTTATGATTTCTACACTCAACTTTACCGTTGGTGTTGATGGGAATCCACAACCTTGTTACTTCCGCTATATTTTGGATTGAGGTAATAGTATTTACGTTACTTTTACATGTTATTTACCTCTGTTATAAATCCTCGAGTACTGTGTGTGTCAGCATACCGATTCAGGGATGACACTTAAGCACAGAGACTTGATCCATTCGGGTCGGGTCGCTACAGAAGTGGACATTGAATTTTCCGTGTGTCCTCCCTTGACAAAAAGAAAGGCTGGCAGGCCTAAACAGAGTAGATTCAAGGCATGGTTTGAGAAAGGTGAGAGTAGTAAGAAGGGAAAGAAAGATGGAAAGCCAAAAAGGGCTCAAAAAGGTAACAAAAACAGATGCAAGTTGTCCCAGGAACTTGGGCATAGAGTGGGATCTGTTAAATGCCGTTACACTCCTGATAAGCCAAATTATGTTCTTGTTTATTTGTCTGTGTTTTGATTTTGTGTTTTTTTCCAATTACTATATCTATAACATTTTCCCAATGGACAGGAGGAAGCGAGAAAGTCAGCCCCTTGTTGAACAGTGTTGGCCAACAAAAAAAGCAAGAGTCAATGGCGGTAGAAAGAAGAAAAGTGTGCCTGAGCCTGAGCAGACTGAAGAAAATCCTGCTGCAGTAAACATTCAGACTGAAGAAACTAACGTGGAGGTGCGCACCGAAGAAACTGAAATTGCTGTCAACATTCAGACTGAAGAAACTGCTCTCGAGGTTGAAACTGAACCTGAGCGTGTTGAGGTTCAGACTGAAGAAACCCATGTTGAGGTACACACCGAAGAAACTGAAACTTTTGTCAACATTGAGATTGAAGACACTGATCACGAGGGTGTTGACGAGGTGTTAAAAAGACCAGTGAAGAAAACCAAGATGATCAGTGAACTTGTGTGTGTAGTAGAACCAAAAACAAGAAGTGCTAAGGTGAAGAAGGGCACACGACGTGGTAGGAAGAGGTAGAACAGAGAACAGTTTGAAAATTTGGGGCATGCAATAATATTTGTAACTTGGTGCGTACTGGTAGTCACTATGTATCCCCGTATTTCTATTCGAACTTGTTTGTTGGTACCTTGTCTAAACCATCCAAATAAAATTCAAATTCAAATTCAAATTTGGGCTCAAATTTGAATTAGGGATAGGGTATTGATGTTTTAATGCTATCTAAAGTACCTCAACTGAAATATGTTTGCTTGCTGATCATTCCGAGCCCTTTTAGTAAGTTGAACTCATAGTCATGAAAAGTGTGTCTCAAATGACCTCCAAAGGTAGGGTAAACGACCTCATATTTAAGCAAGTATTTTGGCACCTTGTCTAAACCAGCCAAATAATTTTTCTACACACCTATTCTACCTATATAGTGTAAATCTAAAGTCTCACTCTTTATTGAATTAATTTTCTATTATTTTCTTTTCTTTTTGAAAAACCAAGGTTTAATAGAAAATTATATATATAAAACAAGTTTAAAACATGAAAATGAGAAAAGTAAGTTAAGATCTTTCTTAGTTAATCCAAAGTGAAGTTTTGGTGATGTTTTCACACTTTTCATTTTCAAAACCCCACCTACTCTCGGGTGCCCACTACTCTCTCCCTTAAACTCCATACTACATTGTTTGAGGAATGACAATTTTGTGAAGGATTTTTCGTAAAAATGTATGTAAACCATATATATATTTTTTTCTCGTTACTATACGACATAATAAGACTATGTGCGCAAGTTATATATTTTTTGATTTTTTTGAATTAGTTATGCTCAACCATAATCAGTCAAAACCCCTCAAAACCTCTCAAAACCCCTCAAAACCCCGCACACTACTCGGTCGTTGTTCGTTGTGTGTGGACGGTTGAGATCATACGTTTGGGTTAGCTACAATGCGCATCGATCTGCATGAGACACGTTGATTGGTTGAATAGGTGGGGTTTGGATTAGCCTCTCTCGTTGGGGCATCAGGACCGTTCATTTGAATCCAACGGCAAGAGTTGACGCGGTGCATGGACCAAGCCTACGCAGTTCCCTTTCCATCGTTGCATGCGTGCCCGTGCCTACCCACAGCATGCATGCCCACCCGCAGAACTGCGCCCGTGCGTTGCATGCATCGCCCTCGATGTAGCCCAGCTCCACCACCCCTATTGACGCAGTAAGCCGTCGCATGCCTACCATTAGAACCGATGCATCGTCGCATCAAAGCATGCACCCGGCCACTATGCAGCAGCCCGATGAAGACAACCAAAAAGCCAACGCTGCATGGCGTGCTGTACATGGCGTGCTCCTCTTTGAGGACGCAATACTGGCATGGGGTATCGATGTGGGTATCGATGCAGTTCAAACAACATGCTGCCCGTTACAAGATGGGCAAATGAAGGCGTCCATTATCGACCGAACGTTGCCCTCTAGCCAGGCCCTAGCAAGATGGGCAAATTAATGGGCTACGGCATGAATGCACGGGTGGCACACGCAGAGAACCCGGGGCAGGTGTGTCCTCTTGACCCACGACGGCACAGACGCATGCGTGAGCCCGTCCCCCTTGACCCGCGGCCGGTGGCACAGAAGGATCGCAACCCATTTCCCACGCTCATGTACACACTTTTATGGGGCACCACCAAACGCCACCCGTCCATTAATTCTACAGGGTGAAACCACGTCGCACTTGGGCTATTTAAGCCGGGCACTATCGTCTTCCTCTCCCTCCTCATCCACACCCCATCATCTGCCTCCTCTGCCCTCCTTCTTCCTTCTTCTCCATCAAACCCGATCGAGCCCTCGAGCCACCCCGCCACCATGCAGTACAACGCTCCCACCTACCGCTTCCCCCCAACCATGCCGGAAAGGCTCTACCCGGCCAGAGTGTATGTAGAGAGAACCCTTAGGGTTTGGGCGATCTCGAGGTGGAGGGGCGCAAGGGAGTTAACGAAGTTCTTCCTTGCGGCCGGCTTCCGCCACCTCCCCCACGACTCTCCTTGGATGTACCATCTTGAGGAGGTCAACCACAACGGCGTTGTGGTTGGGCTCCTCGCCACGTTCACTAACCCTTTCGATGCTTTCCATCTCCTCGGGCGAGCGTATTGGGTTGGTTATGAGTTCATAGCTTTCACCACCTACAATATCTTCACCGACTTTAACGACATCTTCCCCAACAACGGTGTTATGCACACGCTCATGTACCCCATCAACAACAGGGAGGAGTGAAGGGTGGCGCCGGAGGAGCGAGGTGGCCCCGGAGGAGGAGGAGAAGAACCCAAAGAAGAACCCGCGTTTGGTGCCCCCCGATCTATCTAACTTGATGTACCATCTTGAGGAGGTCAACCACAATGGCGTTGTGGTTGGGCTCCTCGCCACATTCACTAACCCTTTCGATGCTTTCCATCTCCTCGGGCGAGCGTATTGGGTTGGTTGTGAGTTCATAGCTTTCACCACCTACAATATCTTCACCGACTTCAACGACATCTTCCCCAACAACGGTGTTATGCACACGCTCCCATACCCCATCAACAACAGGGAGGAGTGAAGGGCGGCGCCGGAGGAGCGAGGTGGCCCCGGAGGAGGAGGAGAAGAACCCGAAGAAGAACCCGCGTTTGGTGCCCCCCGATCTATCTAACTTGCTATAGATCTATCGTATTAATTCTTTTAAGTTGTAATCGTTATGCTACTATTATTAAGTTTTATTAGTACTTTAAGTTGTAAGGCTATCATGGAGTTGTAAGGCTATCGTGGAACTATGGGTTGTAATCGTTATGCTTCTATATAATCGTTATGCTACTATATATATTGTGTGTTTCGTGCTATTATTTGTGGATTGCTATGGGTTGTTCTTGCTTATTATTCATGAACTGCTATGGGTTGCTACACCCCAATCACCACACACACCATCTTCAAAATATTGGCCAAACCATGGACATGCAACTAGGAGCCCCATGCAAACCCACTATGGACATGCAACTAGGAAATGCAAACTAATTTACTTCGGGCACTTCATGCAAGCATGCAACTCATTTAGTTCATGGAACCGTAGACATGCATAAAAACAATTAACATTTAGTTTTAGTGCATCAAAAAATGATCCATCACAAAATTTAGTGCAAGAAAAAGGCCAAAGTAAAAACAAGTAACATTTTATTGGGCCCCATTTTATTTGCCGAAGTTAGAGGTAGGCTGGTGCCCTTACGCGGGTGGGCTGGTCTTGGGCATGGTTATTTTCTCAGGGCCCATTTTCTCATGGCCCAACATCTATTCGGCAGCCCAGTTTTGTTTTTACTAGAAACTGAATTTGGGTGGGGCGTGTATTCTGTTAACCGAAGAACAAAAACAGAGGAAACAGAGCATGAACACCAAATAGGGCCCTGGAGAATATCATTACAATAATTCAAGCAAGTTTTGCTTCACACAAATTCAAATTCATCTAACAAATGATCCCTGGCTAACTCAAACTACTGGGCACTCCTGAAACTAGCTAACACACTAACTGAAACTCTAACAAATTCTAGCGATTGATGAACATCAAGTAAAATAAACCCATAGCAATGACACAACCATAAAATGCTCCAACCATCATATTTGCTTGCTGCTTCAAATCGATCAGATGCTTTAGTTGCTTGCCAATTTTCTTTAATTCACACTTCAGTTCTGCACTGTGCATCATCGGATCGGCTCTGTCCGCCAAATTGGGGGCTTGTTCCATGGCAAGCCGCCCCCTAAAATTGAGTTCTTGGGTTCGGGTTGATCCCTCCAATTTCAACCTTTCAACATAGTCATCGAGCCACTCAAAAAGCCCACATTTCTTCAGAACCTGAAAAACAGGGGGCCGGCGGCGCATGAATCCTAGATCCACCACCCTGATCCACCGCCCTAATTTGAGGAAAAAAGAAAGAAATTGGGAGAAATTAGACCATAGATTGGTCAAGAACACAGATCTAACCTGCCTCGCCTGTGGCTTGCTCAAGCATTTCACAAACTCGCGCCTACGGTTGCCATTTTCTTCCCTCACACAAGTCAAATGCTTCAGAGGCTCCATGCGCAGGCAATCGGGGCATCTTGTCAACGGCAGTGGACCGTACTACGTCCATGATTGGCGGGAGGCCAAAGTCGAGCTAGACATCACTCGCCGGCGGCGTGCTTCGTTGCCAG
>NC_041382.1:183350026-183351161 GCF_002162155.2 Triticum dicoccoides | reverse complement strand
AGGGGGGATGGGCTGGCTCGGGTCGGGGCACGCTGATGAGCACGGGCATGCTTGCGCGGATAAGTTGTGGGTCCCACCCGCATGCGAGTAACTGTTAGGTCTCGCGTGTCATAACTCGAATCGCTAACCCCTTGTGTTTTTCATTTCATGGTTAAACAGAGCCATGTCGCATTGGAGCTATTGTTTGCTTCTAAAACGTCGCATCAAAGCCATTCATTCCAACAACGTCGCACTCCTTCCAATTCGCATGAAAAACGTCGCACAAGAGCTATTGGCCCAAATAAAAATCTCTCTCCTCTTTCCCGGTCAGCTCCGTATGTTTCCTTCATGAGCACGGTGACCCGCTTGGGCCGATTGGATCTCCTCTTCTGCTGCCTTGCTGCCGACTCTTATTTGATCATCCCCTTCTGCTGGCCCGGCGACAACAACGAAACCAGGTAGATGTCGAGCGTAGTCGCCGAGACGACCGAACTCACAAGCACGTTCAGCCTGGAGGACTACATCAGCGTGTTCAAGGACGTGCAAGGCCTAGGAGAGCGCTTGGACGCCATGCACCGCAGGTTTGAGGTCATAATGGAGATGGTACTCATGGCGAGGGAGTCAAGCGGCGACAACAGTGGGAGAACAACGACACAGCCGGTGAGGGGCAAGGGAAGGATATTCTGGATATACTCACATGCAAGAAGTTGGCGCCGTCGAGATGCAGCTCACCAAGGACAACATCAAGGCTTTCATGATGGTATTACTCTATCAATCACTTGATGTGTGGATCCACGATGCGGCGAATCGATGCAGTGCTTAAAAATCATTAATTGGTGTAGGACATCTCGTGACCGGGACAGACATACATGAAGAGGATCACGGTGGAGTGGGTCCTGTCGGGGTTGGTTAACAACTCAGACCTCCTCTAGAAGAGGTAGAAGGAGATGGACACGGTGGTCGACAAGGATCGACTGGCCGACAAGTCGGACATCCCAAACTTGCCGTACCAGGCAGTGGCCAAGGAAACGGTGCGTCTGTACCCAACGGCCCCTTGATGGTGCGGTGGTCCCTGGAGCAATGTAAGGAGAGCGGATACGACATACCGGTCGGCGCGGCTGTATTCGTGAATGTGTCGCGATCAGCAGCGAAGCAG
>NC_041382.1:183150536-183349691 GCF_002162155.2 Triticum dicoccoides | reverse complement strand
TGAACGCCGGGACGCACTACACGATGTCGTTCTGGTTTGAGCGGCAGATGTACCCCGGCGCCTCGCATGCTGGTGGGGCAGGCGACATTGTCGACCATGGTGCAGTGCTTCAAGTGGCAGCCCGCAGGCAGCGCGGCCAAGATGGACATGATGGCAGGGGCCTGGGCTGACACTGCCGCGGAAGCACCCGCTCGTCTGCGCCGTCGTGCTGAGGCTCCACCCGCTGCTGCTGCATGTACATGCGCCAATGAAGTAGTATCGCACCTGGGGAGTCTTTACAAGTGTCAACGCGACTGCTCTCTGCACTTTCAGCCATCGTAGTCCAAGACAACACCAAGTGCTGCTCGCCGCCAGGTGACACTACCTATCACTTAACCTTTGAACCGTAATATTGCTAATTTGAAATCTCTACATTTTTTGGTACATCCATATTTGCTACAGTTTACCGTGGTCCAACCGAACTCTCCTAAGGTGCCTGATATGATGTCTGCGGCGGCGCCTTCAGCTGCAGCGCTGGCGAGAAAATAATCGTCGTAACTCTCAGGTCGTGTCCTTAGTTGTCCCTTCTTATTTTACAAGCATTGTAAGTGTTAATTAAGACCTACTGGATTATTGTTGACGCGCGTTGTTGCACCCGTCTATTTCTACAATGGAATGTTATGAATTTTCTTACATATATGAAGAAATGAATTTGCCTAAACCTATAGGTTTTGTTAGCACAATACATCAGATGAATGTCTTTTCTAGGGCTAGAGGAGGTAATGTTAATTGGTTTGCTTGGGAAGTGTCTACAAAATATGAAAGTTAATTTGCCTATATAAACATATATTAATTGGTAGTCAAAGTTAACCGGCATTCAGTAAAGCAATATTGTAGGACTGGGAAATTTTCTTTGATGTAATGTGCTAAAGTTAGTTCGAGTTTGTGCTAAACTTTTGATTATTCTTTTAGTGAAACGCTGAACTTTTGATGGTAAATGTTTTGTAATTGATCAAGCACATAAGAAGGCAAACACAAGGTAATGCTATTTGATTATTTTGTGAGACTTTGCAGCTAGGCCAAGCCCTAGACAAAGAAGTGCAAGTAGAACAGGAGATCTAGGAGGGACATACCTCTCGACTTTCTTCAGCACAATTACCCACGAGAGATAAAAATCAGAGGCTGGAGATGAAGAACGGAGTCCACCCAGCAGCACTTCTTCAATGGGCAAACTCTATCTTCCGGCTAGCACTCTCCTTAACCAAAGATATATAGTAGATATAGTGAGCAGAGAACTAAACTGAACATAAAGTTCTACTACTGCCACGCAAATGCTCTCGGTTATTTTGGTAGTTAAAGAACACACAATCAGAAGCTACATACCTAATCCTGGCAGATCACGAAATCCTTAAAAATCATGCATACGACTACGTACACCACAGGACCATAGGATGGGCATTCCCCAAATAGCTTCCTTAAAAATCATGCAGGCCAGAAATTTATGCAATGAGGTCAGCGACGAAGAGATCAGAGGAACTCGCGCCCACGGCTGTACCTCAGAGGAGGTGTGATCGGTGGGTGGGATCCCACAGATAAGTCCCGTCAGGAATCGGACGCATGGCGAATCTGGCCTGCCAGGTCGGCGCGGTCGGCTTGCTTCGGCTCAGCATCAGGTACATGCTCGAGAGTGGCATGGATCGGGCGGCGGGTGTTGGTGGGATATGGAAGCGGCCGGATGGATTGCAATCACCGCCGTCGTCGTCGTACGCAACATGTCGCTCGTGGCTCGCCTCGCACACAACGCTTCACTGCATGATTTTTTCCTTCGGCCGCACATACACCAAAGGCCCAGTAGGCCCAAATAAGGGTAGATGGCCAATTTTGTTACTGGAGCAGCAGCTAAGCCCGTGTAGCTCTCTAGAATGAGCAACCTAAGCCCAGGCGCGACTGTAGTTAGATTCAATGGCTAGAAACGTCCACAACTACAGATCGACGACCGAAAACGCTGATAGGATGAGAAGGCTGGAATAGTGTGTGGTCGTAATATATCTAAATGTTAGTACATAACTCGTGTTGATGAAATTTCGGACTACATTTCCCTCCAAATTTATAATATAATTACTAGCGTTATGATATTTGTTTAGAGTCAACTATACCATTTAAAATAGGGAAAAGTTACCTTCGAACTGACTAATTGCGCTCTCGCGTCCGCCACCTCCTTTGTTTGCCACGTGGCCACATGAGGCTCATGCCACCGCTCATCTTCCCCATCGTAACAAACTATGAAGTGGGCGGCAAACTGATAGGACGTGAACCAGTCACTCCTCATCCGGAGTAGTTGGTTGTTTGTGTTATGCGTGAAGAATCTGCGTGGCTCCTCATTGGGAGAGCCCTCCGCTTGCTAGACACGTATACCTTTTTTGGCAAAATGTTTCGGCAACAAGGATCATTTTGCAATAGCGACGAACATGGTTGCTAGACGCATATGCTTTTTTGGCAAAAATGTTTCCGCAACAAGGATCCTATTGCAATAGCGACGGACACAGTTGCAAAATGCATATGCTTTTTTGGCAAAATATTTCTGCAATAAGGATCCTGTTGCAAAGAAAAAAATCAGTAACAAGGATCTTGTTGCAATATCTATGTTACAAGGTTTCTGCAACATGATCATTGTTGCAAAGATGCCTATGTAATATTAGCTCTATTGTAATAGGAAACGACACGCTCGGCCGCTCGATGGAGCAAGATCAGATGGCTCGCGAGACGGCAGATCTTTTAAAAAGACCCACCGACAGACGCGTAGCAGCTTCCTTTAAAATATATTTTAAGTTTGGTACATGCAAAATCGTTTACAAGCTATTAACATGTTAACTTGCCAACAAATTGATGTGTCTATAGATCCATCCATCTATGCTAACTATGGAGGTATGCAGCAATATCATTTGTTTTCATATTTTCCAAACATTTTTCTCAACAATTGTAGCGACCAGACCTCAAACGGTCCAATCTCTGTGCTCAGGTGTCATCCCTGAATCAGTAATACTGACACCACACAGTACTTGAAGGATTTATAACAGAGTAGCAATCACACATTTATTACATCGAGTGTCTCAAAACAGAACTTATTACAATAAATATGGCTTAAGGCCATCTAATAACGATAACAACGGAAGGCTTGGAAGATAAGTGAGTCCATCAACTCCAACGGCATCACTGAGTATAGAACCACGACCTAAAAACACCTTAATCATCGTCTGAAAAGTCCGCAACATTAACGTTGCAGCCCGAAACGGGTAAGCACATGGAATATGCTGGCAAAATAACACATAGAGAGTAATGGAATGAAATAGGCTATTCTATATGCATATTTGGCTGGTGGAAAGCTCTATGGTTATAGTTTTGCGTAAAGCCAATTTTTCCCTACTGCAAAGGAAATTTTTTTATTTAACTATCATTGTAGTTGTTAAACATTGAGAATGGTTGACAGCATTCTCAATCCCAATTAAACATCATCATTAAACAAAACCCAACAAATTTAATTTTAGAGTAACATGTTGAGATTCACATGATAATCCAGATACTAGATACTCAAGATGTCCATAACCGGGGACACGGCTAATCATGATTAGTTTATACACTCTGCAGAGGTTTGCGCACTTTTCCCCACAAGACTCGATCGCCTCCGTTTGGTTTCTCGCACTTCATGGTGTTTGAGAAGACGGATGACCGAGACACAGTCTTTCAGAAGCGCTAGCACCTTACGACCGGGTAGACCGTTACACATACTTTCCCCTACATCTGCTAGTCTACCACTGTAAGAGTTCGCACAACTTAATCAACTATGCTAGAGCCCATAATAGCTTGTGGCTGCACACGGAAGTTTCTAGCATGAATAATCTCATGATCCCTTTGAGCCTGGGTGGCGGTCTAAAAGAAAAATAGGCAATCGCTGGAATACCCAGGTGCCTCAATCCACCCAGATGTGTGTTTAAGTTGCCACCTTAAATAAACCATTAATTAACAATCTCACATCTGTCATGGATACGCTCACCCAATCCACGTCTACTATCATAGCATGGCATAATAAGCAAACGTAGAAGTAACTCCCAAAGGTTTGATAATAACAGGTAATAGGTACTACCTCAACTACTTCCCAAACCCACAATTTAATTAGATCCTAATCATACAGTGTGTGAGGATTGATCTAATGCAATAAAACTGGGTAGTGGGAAAAGCATGATCAAAGTGTTACTTGCCTTGCTGATGATCCGGGAAACCTAGCGATTCAAAGTAGCAAGCGGCGCATTCCGGGTACTCTATCACAAACAAACAAGCATACAATAAGTACTCAACTAATGCAAGGTAAAACTCAAATAAGATATGTAACCAAAAAGTTCAACTTAAGAACTCCGGTTGGCAAAAGAATCAAATCGAACGAAGCAACGAAAGACAAACGGCAAAAGAAACAAGCTTCGTTTACTATTCTGGATCTAGGGCAATTTTTACAGTG
The DNA here is from genome assembly GCF_002162155.2 of Triticum dicoccoides. Taxonomy (NCBI): domain Eukaryota; kingdom Viridiplantae; phylum Streptophyta; class Magnoliopsida; order Poales; family Poaceae; genus Triticum; species Triticum dicoccoides. The sequence goes on along the minus strand of NC_041382.1, from coordinate 183,345,202 downwards.
GCAAAAACTTGTTTGAGTTGGTTAAACAGAAAGAGGGTTTCGAGACAAAACTCCAGGCGCTTGAATCGCCTGATTCCGATAAACGAGCGAAAAGTTAGACTAAAACGAAAATTGGATCAGAAATCGCGATCAGAAATACCGCGGATTTAATCCAAGAAAAAGAAAAACGACGAACGTTTGTTAAAACAAATGAACGGACGAACGCTCACAAATTAAATAAACCAGAAAACCCGATCTATTTAAAAAACGAAACAAAAAAAATGAACAAAACCGTCGGAAAACCGAACGGTTTTTCGAGAAAAACCGGCGGCGGCGAGACAACCTCTGGCGGGCGGCGATGTCGGCGGCGGCGGCGCGGCGCGGCGGCGGCGGCGGGCGGCTAGGGTTAGGGTTGGGCGGGGGCACGGCTGGGCTTGGCCGGGGCCTCGGGGCACTTATAAGAAGGCCCGGCCAGGAGGAGTCCTGACCGGTTACGTCCCAAGGTCGGTTCGGACCTTTTTTTTAAATAATTACACTCGAAAAAAACAAAAGAAATACTAAACGGACTTCAAAAATTCCGAAATAAATTTTCCCCAGCTTCTAAAATCAAGCTGCATAGGATGGACATTTATTTGGGGCCTAAATGCATTTTTGAAAAATGCGGATTTTTCCTAAATTCAAATAAAATAGCAAATAAAACCAAATAAAATCTTATTCGATTTTTTATTAAATCCCCAATATTTCTTTATTTTGGGAAAGTCATTTTATTCCCTGTCTCATAATTTTTATAATAGAAATAATTGAAGATAAAATAAATAAAATCAAATGATCCTATTTTCAAAATTTGAGACAACTCAAATATGAAAATAACGAAATCCCCAACTCTCTCCGAGGGTCCTTGAGTTGCGTGAAATTTCTAGGATCAACCAAAATGCAAAAAATATGATATGCAATGATGATCTAGTGTATAACATTACAAATTGAAAATTTGGGATGTTACAAACCTACCCCTGAAAGTGCGTTATATCGACTAGGGGGGGGGTGAATAGGCGATTTTTATGAAAGTCTTCAATACGTGGAAGTTATGAAGAAAAACGATAGAAATAAACCTATTACACTGCAGCAGAAGGTAGACTACACTAGGCAAGCCATAGTCAAGTATTCAGTAGAGTGAAAGCACAATGACTTAATAGCAGCAATGTAGTAAGGATCAGGCAGGAAGATATTATGAAGCCAGACAGAACACACAGTCACTCAGTGAAGACAAAAGATAGTGCAAACATATAATGACTTCACAAGGAGTAGCAGTAAGTAAAGGGAAGGGAAGATGAAACCAGTAACCCGTTGAAGACAATGATTTGTTGGACCAGTTCCAGTTGTTGTGACAACTGTACGTCTAGTTGGGGCGGCTAGGTATTTAAACCTTAGGACACACAGTCCCGGACACCTAGTCCTGAACACGCATCTCAGGACACCCAGTCCTCACCGTATTTCCCTTGAGCTAAGGTCACACAGACCTCACCCAATCACTCTGGTAAGTCTTAAAGGTAGACTCCCAAACCTTCACAGACTTCGTTCACCGGCAATCCACAATGTCTCTTGGATGCTCAGAACGCGACGCCTAACTGGCTGGAGGATGCACAGTCCTCAAGTGTAATAAGTCTTCAGATCACACAGACAAGAAGACTTAAGTGATGCCCAATTCTCTTTGGCTCTGGGTGGTTAGGGCTTTATCCTCGCAAGGAATTCTCTCTCAAAGGCTTCAAGGTGGGTTGCTCTCAAACGACAAAAGTCGTACTCTCAATCTGAGCAGCTAACCGTTTATGGTTGTAGGGGGCGGGCTACTTATAGCCACTTGGCAACCCGACCTGATTTGTCCGAAATGACCCTGGGTCACTAAGGAACTGACACGTGTTCCAACGGTCAGATTTCAAACTCACACGACAACTTTACTTGGGCTACAAGCAAAGCTGACTTGTCCGACTCTGGACAAGATTCGCTCTCATAGTCTTCACTCGAAGACATAGGTTTTGGTTAGGCATCACTTCAGTCATTCTGACTGGTTCTCTTGGACCCCACTTAACAGTACGGTGGTTCCTATGACTCAACACAAAAGAAAGAGAACTATGAAAGATCTAAGTCTTCGAGCTCCATAGGCTTCATGTGGTGTCTTCTCTTGTCATAGTCTTCACTCTGAATATCTTCATATACCACCTTTGACTTCAATGTCTTCATACATTTTTAGGGGTCATCTCTGGTAGGAAAACCGAATCAATGAGGGACTTCTACCTGTGTTATCCTGCAATTCTCACAAACACATTAGTCCCTCGACTAGGTTTGTCGTCAATACTCCAAAACCAACTAGGGGTGGCACTAGATTCACTTACAATCTCCCCCTTTTTGGTGATTGATGACAAACTAGTTGAAGTTTTCAACGGGGAATATAATATGTGGAATTGTAAAGGATAAGGAATTGTCTTCATAAGTTGCAACGGCTCCCCCTGAAGATGTGCATATAAGTAATTTGCTTTTGGAATACAAATGCACATGGCAGGTTGTACTTGTGGAGATCCACTTCAACTTATGATGACAATCCACTATGCATGTGAAAGTATATGAAGGTAATGACATGCATAATGGAAAATGGACGTCTGCAGAATGATCTAAGTGCGGAATTTATCGTCGCACATGCGAAATTTATCATCGCAAAACAAGGTGGCAGATAAGTAGCAGACGACCATCGAGTTTAAGTGTTACAACTCAAAGAACCAAATGTAGCAAAACGAGAGTTGTAAGCACGAAGCAAAATATAAAGCACCCGCCCATATGGACCCGCTTGAAGACTATCAACCTCATATGCTTCTCCCCCTTTTGTCAGTAAGGACCAAAAAGGTTTGAAGACATAGAGCATCTACTCGTTCCTATGAGGAGTAGGTGAAGTAGCAGGGTCGTTGGTGGTGTTTGGCGGTGCTGAAGAGCTTGGAGCAGAGTCGAAGCGTGCTGAAGGAGGTGGCGGTGAAGTAGCATCGTCTTCATCCCCGATGACTCTGGCAGTCACAGTTGCAGCAGAGGAAGAGAACTCGGAGTCTTCAAGGGATGGAGTTCCTCGCAGCACAGCCCTTCGAGGAGGTGTGGAGTCAAACTTGAAACGCTCAGTGAAGCCATCCTCTTGAAGATCATCTTCAGAACACATCATCGTTAGCCCTTTCCATGTGCGGCTACAGGTTTCATGGGCAACGAAAGCATTCTTGGTGGCAAGATTGCGAATGCGATTAACATCCACCAAGAGGCTTTTCATCTGACACTTCAGCCAGTCATGATGCCTATCCTGTTTCTGATGAAGAGCCACAAGAAGCTCTCGGTCGTTGAGAACATGAGTGCGCTTCTTGGGTCATGGAGCAGTTGTACTATCAGTGGCTTCAGTGGAAGCAGGGTGTGGTGCACGTGTAGTGCCAGCCAAAGGATACACCCGAGTGACTGCTTCAACTCCTTCAATGTTCTAAGAGAAACTCTGATGCTCTGCATTCTGAAGACTTAGAGGTTCCTTTACAGGCTCAGGATAGATGGCTTCAATAGAGATATCCACATCAGGTAGAAAAATCCGATGATTGCGAGCAGATGGCTGATATGAGATATCGGAGTGAAGTTTGATTAGCCGCATTACCCATGGGGCGTAGAACTTCAAGCCAAACAGATCAGAGCCTGATGCAGCAAGTTGGCGAATGAAGAAGTCCTGTGCATTGAAGCATTTTCCATGAAGTATATAGAAGACCAAAGTCTTCATTGCACCCTCAAGCTTGGCATTTGGAGAGTGCCCTTTGATGGGCCATAGAGTTCGCTTGATGATGTGATAGATGGTTCTTGGCAGATACTCAAGGTCTTCAATGAAGAACTCCGTGGGATAAGCAGCATCTTGGGGCAATGGCTTCATCATGCTGAGCATCTGACTCATATCAGGTTCAGGCTTCTGAAAATGCTCTCAATAGCTTCACTATGCAGCTGACAGCCATGCTCGTAGAGATCGCCAGGAGTAGGAAAGCCACTGAGCTCAATGATGTCAAAGGCTTTGGCTTCGTGATGAACGTTTCCAGTCATCCACTCCAGGACCCAAGTCTTCGGATCTCTGCTGTACCCGCGGATGTGAAGTGTGGCATAGAATTGGAGCAGCAGCTCTTCATTCCAATGCTCTTGGTCAGTAACAAACGGCATCAGTCCAACTTCCTTGAAGCAATCCAAAGCTTCTTCTAGACAGGGCAGACCAGCTATGGCTTCAATGTCAAGGCGCTTGTGTGGGAAGATGCGACCTTGGTTGTAAAGAATGCATGAGTAATAGCTTCACTGAGGATAGCTCCAGAACCGATCAGATGATATCCTTTCCCTTGAGTAGGGGTTCCTGGAGCTATCGAAGAATGTGTTGTCTGCCCTGAAGCCATTGATATTGAAGGAGCCAGGTGGTGATGCAGGACCTGGGAACCTTGGCAATCTTGGAATTGGCTTCTGTACCTGAGGCCTGTGCTCAACATGATAGTCGAACTGGGGACCGGCAGCAGACTCAGAAACAGAAGTGGCGGGATCAGTGGCTTCGTTGTCTTCTGATGCTTTTGCTGGGGAGGGCTCCACATTAGCTTCATTGGTGGTTGTGGCAGCCTCAAGATTTTCATCCTCCACTTGACGAGCTGGAGGGTCGGTCACAAGCACGTTCTCCTTGAGAACTGCTTCTTGATGGGATAGGGGAGTGGGAACTTGTGGGACTACTTCTTCCGTGGCTGATGCAGCCGGATTGTCTTCAGCAGAGACTTGAGGCCTTGGACCTTTGCGAAGCCTGCGCAACGCGGGCGACGCCTGTGGAGTTGGAGTGGGCTGGGCCTCATAGTCTTCTTCCTCTTGTGGGCGATCCGCCCATGTAGCATCCTGTGCAATTGGCGTTAGTGGACGACCAATGCTGATGAGTTTGTTGTTCTCATGTTGACCAATGTCTTCAGCAGCGATGGGGTCAGCTGCTGGAAAGTCTTCAGCTTCATGAGCCTCTGTGGAAGCAGGCTCATGGATAGTCAGTTGGTGTTCAGCTTCAGGATAGACCATAGAAATGGGTTCAACTATCAAGGGCTCTGTGGGAGCAGCCCGATCTTTCTTGGTCTTCCTCTTCTTCTTGGAGGGGGCAGTAGGAGAGGCTTCAGAATGTTTCCTCTTCCTGGATTCAGCCTCAGCAGTCCTCGTCTTCTTGAGATCTGAAGCAGTTGACCGGCTTTTTGGCTTCGAGCCAGTCATTCTTGTTGGAAAGACAATAGGAACTGCTTCCTGCCTTGGTGCGTCGGGTTCAGCCGTAGCAGGCTTTTTCTTCTTCTTTGCGGCCATCTTGGGGTCGATGCCAGGACGCCCAAGGGCCTTGCGCTTCTCAGCCTCATTGTAGGCTTGCACACATCTGTTAGCCAGACCCTTCATGCGCTCACGCGAGCCCTGAGCTTCTGCATGTTTCTTCAGAAAGGCTTCCTTGAGGTCGTGCATCATGATCTTGAAGTTCTTCACTTCTTGCACACTGAGCTTGACCATATGCTTCTTGAACTGAGCCTTTTCATAGTCAATCTTTTGCTTCAGTTCAACAATGAGCTAGGCGACAGCTAGCTCTGAAGCAATGGCACCTTGGAAGGCGACACTGAGGCCAATGGGTAGCTGCAGATCTTCAAAGCTGATGTTTGGCATGTCAAACCACTCGTCAATGAAGTTGTGGATGATGGTTACATCAAAGAGAGGCAGATCATTGAAGATTTCTGCTTCTTCTTTGCTCTTGATGAGTTGCTCAAGAGCGTCATCTGCAAGATCTTCATCACTTGACAGATCGATGGCGTCATTACGCAGAATGACAGCAGCAGTTAGCTCTTGGCCGGTGTGAGGCAGAGGCATCTTCGCCTTCTGGGGCTTGGAGATGCGTGATAAATCTTCGGACTGCACACTGTCTTCAGGAGGTGCAGTTGCCAGTGGCTTCGCCCGTGAGATTTTTGGTGAAGGGGCAGGCTTTGAAGCTTTAGGCTTCTTCATCTTCTTTGGCTTCGGCACTGCAGGCGCTTCATCTGATTCAGCGTCAGCTGTAGGCTCATTCACTGCAGTCCCTTGAACCAAGATATGGGTGATGAGGCCTTCAAGGTTATAGAAGGGACCGATGATATTTGGTTCTGCATCTCGTGTGCCATCAGCCCTTGGAGCTGAGGGACCAGGGTTGAAGTCTAGTCCCAAAGTCTTCTTGTTTTGCTTCGCTGAGTTCTGGACAAACTGGAAGTTGCGCTTGAACAGATTGTCGTCACGACACCATAGTAGTGACGATGGGTGTGCATCAGCAGGCTGTGGCCCACAGACCATGCAGGGATAGAAGCCCTGTTCAATGGCTTCATCTCTGGACCTGGGTAGAAGATTCTTGTATAGGATGTCTCCCCACGGTCTCTTGATGGCGTTTTTCTCAGCATATTCCTAGGTTACAAATCGGTATTTGAACCATTGTTCTGCCCAATATCTTCGAATCCATTGGATTCGGGTCTTGCGCCGATGGTAATCCTCTTCAGGATCTGTCTTAATACAGTTCTGAGAGGTCATCTGGCAGATCTCCAGATGTTTCTCCACGGCGCTTTCTGCCACCCTTCCTTACTGATTTCTCTGAAGCCATAAACTTTAACCTGAAAGGCTTCAACACGTTCAAAGGCTTCAAAGGTTTTCGCTTGCTGGACCAACAGGAACTGGCTTCGGGAGAATTTATGTGATGCTGTAAGAATTCTGCAAATGAATGCAGACTATGAGAACCAAAGGATTCTCCCACGGACATGTACCTGTGACAGCATTAAGGTGCGAGGGAAGGGGAAGAGGTCATATGCATTCTCAGAAAATTTTGAAGATAAATTAGTTTAGAAGACATTGACCTCATCGTGCGAAGACATTCACTCATAGATAAGGAGTTGGTTCCAGATTTGTACGAATCCAGAGATCAGTACAAGTGAGGAATCTAACTACTTTGTGAAGCATAAGTGAATATACTAGGCATGTTATGAGATGCAGTATGAGAGAGATCTAACTTGTGTGAATAGAAACTGCTTGTGGCAGAAAGTGACAAATCCATAGGAACAACGGTGCTGTAAAAAGGAAGTTTTATTTACCACACTAAGAACTGCTAGACGGAGTGGAAGATGAGGCCGAGCAGTTCGATCTTCCGTGCCCTAACTTGGCGACGGAGGACACCTACGGCGACGGCGGAGAGGACGATGTCCGCGGTCGGCGTGAAGACGGCATCAGAGAGGTTGCGGCAGCGAAGTGCTTCGTCGCCGGCATCGTCGAGGGCTAGCTGTGGTGCTAGGGTTCATGCGAGAGTGGAAGAAGAGATAATGACCGCTGTGAAGTGTGTATTTATAGGTACATGGGCGGCACTGCGCTATTACACAGGTGCCCCTGGCGATTCGCATCTGAGGAACACGTGGCCATTATGCGGAATTTGGGGTTTGTTCCACGTCCCACGCACGCCTGGATTGTCGGGTGGTCGTTCCTACTTCTCCGGGTTTCATGTGGAGGAATGAGCATTGAAAACGGACTTAATGGGTGTCTCTGTATCTTCTGCCGACAAGGACGCAGAGAAGATATTCGACAGTTTCAATAGAATGCATATGATTTGGAGAGATAGTATTTGAGATAGAAAGCATAGAGAGGTTAGGGTCCGATCACATTCACTTAGTTCAAAAGATTCAACACGAAGACATAGCTATAAGTGAATGCTGTAGAGGACAGAACACTAATATATATATATATATATATATATATATATATATATATATATATAATCAACATAGTGAAGATAATCATGAAGATATGTTGAGATCGAAGCCAAACCAAATGTGAAGACATTGCAAGGTAACGCCATGAGTGAAACACTTCAAAAATAGAACGTTTAGTGGTGGCGTTACCCACCGTGTAGGAAGTATTAGACCCAGACACGATGCACAATTATCGTGGCGCTCCGAAGTCAAATTCCACATTAATGTATTCACACTTAAAATGTATGTCTTCATTGATTGAAGGTATACTTTACTTCGTGTGTTGCACATCTAAGTCATCAATATGCATAAGGGTTAGGATGTGTGCCTGATCACAGGACATTTGAGGATTTCAGGATATTTAGCTCACACCGTAACTTGCAAAATATCTTCTCATCCAAGGGCTTGGTGAAGATATCTGCCAATTGCTCTTCAGTGTTGACATGTATGATATCAATATCTTTCTTCTCAACATGATCTCTGAGAAAGTAATGATGAATTTCAATGTGCTTTGTCTTTGAGTGCTGAACTGGGTTGTTGGCAATCTTGATGGCGCTTTCGTTGTCGCAGTAAAGTGGCACTTGCTTCAGATGAATGCCATAGTCCTTGAGTGTTTGCTTCATCCACAGAAGCTGAGCGCAGCAAGATCCAGCAGCAATGTATTCAGATTCAGCAGTGGAGAGAGATACACAGTTCTGCTTCTTTGAAGACCAACATACAAGTGATCGTCCCAGAAAGTGACATGTGCCTGATGTAGACTTGCGATCAACTTTGTCACCAGCATAATCAGCATCCGAGAATCCAACCAGATCAAACTCTGAGCCCTTTGGATACCATAATCCTAGAGTTGGGGTGTGAGCCAAATATTGAAGAATTCGCTTCACAGCTAAGTGATGCGACTCCTTTGGTGCCGCTTGAAATCGAGCACACATGCAAACACTAAGCATAATATCTGGCCTAGATGCACATAGATAAAGTAAAGAACCAATCATGGAGCGATATACCTTTTGATCGAACTCTTTACCATTGTCATCGAGACCCAGATGATGTTTGGCTGGCATTGGTGTTGTGAAGCCTTTGCAGTCTTGCATACCAAACTTCTTCAGGCAATCTTTGAGATACTTCTCTTGAGATATGAAGATGCCGTTGCGTTGTTGTCGTATTTGAAGACGGAGGAAGAACTTCAACTCTCCCATCATGGACATCTAATATTGCTCTTGCATCATATATCCAAACTCTTCACTATACTTCTGATTGGTGCAGCCGAAGATAATGTCATCCACATATATTTGGCACACAAACAGTTCACCATCATATGTCTTCGTGAAGAGAGTGGGGTCTAGGGAACCAGGCATGAAGCCTTTGCTCTTCAGGAAGTATTTGAGTGTGTCATACCAGGCCCGAGTAGCTTGTTTGAGGCCATACAGTGCCTTGTTGAGCTTGTATACCATGTCAGGATGTTTTGGATCTTCAAAGCCAGGCGGTTGTGCAACATACACTTCTTCTTCAATCTTGCCATTGAGAAAAACACTCTTCACATCCATTTGATATAGAAGTATGTTATGATGATTTGCATAGGCTAGCAGTATGCGTATGGCTTCAAGTCTAGCCACAGGAGTAAATGTTTCATCGAAGTTAATGCCTTCCACTTGAGTATATCCTTGAGCAACAAGACGAGCTTTGTTTCTGACAACTTGACCATGATCATCTTGCTTGTTGCGGTATATCCATTTGGTGCCTATTATATTGTGCTTCCGTGGATCAGGACGCTTAACTAGTTCCCATACATTATTCAGCTCAAACTGTTGAAGCTCTTCTTGCATAGCTTGAATCCATTCAGGTTCCATGAAGGCTTCTTCAACTTTCTTGGGTTCTGTTATTGAGACGAATGCGAAGTGCCCACAGAAATTTGCTAGCTAAGTTGCCCTTGAACGAGTGAGTGGACCAGGAGCATTGATGCTATCAATTATTCTTTCAATCTGCACTTCATTGGCAACGCGAGGATGTACAGGGCGAAGATTTTGCTCTTGCTAATCATTGTCATTGTTAGAAGGAATGTCTTCAAACTGAGCATTGTCTTCATGTTGATCAGGTGCTGAGATGATAAGTTCTTCAGGATGAGCTTCAGAAGGTATAATTTCTCCAGTTCCCATTAGCTTGATTGATTCACTGGATGGAACTTCATCTAGCACATTTGGCAGTTTCTCTCTTTGTGAACCGTTGGTCTCATCGAATCGCACATCCACTGTTTCAACCACTTTGTAATGAAAGATATTGAAGACTCTGTAGGAGTGTGAATCCTTTCCATATCCAAGCATAAAACCCTCATGTGCTTTTGGTGCAAACTTTGAGGTGTGATGTGGGTCCTTGATCCAGCACCTTGCGCCAAATACTCTGAAGTAACTAACATTTGGCTTCTTGCCAGTAAGGAGCTCATAGGATGTCTTGTTCAAAAGCTTGTGAAGATAAACACGATTGATTGTACGGCATGCAGTATCAATGGCTTCAGGCTAGAATTTTCTTGGGGTCTTGTATTCATCTAGCATTGTTCTGGCCATCTCAATGAGTGTTCTGTTCTTGCGTTCGATGATGCCATTCTGCTGTGGCGTGTACGAGGCTGAGAATTCATGTGTGATGCCCAAGGTATCAAGATATGTATCAAGGCCAATGTTCTTGAATTCAGTGCCATTGTCACTTCTGATGTGCTTTATCTTGGTGCCATAATTGTTCATAGCTCGATTGGCGAAGCGTCTGAAGACATCCTGCACTTCAGTCTTGTAAAGGATTATGTGCACCCAAGTATATCTAGAATAATCATCAACAAGCCATAGAGGCAAGCAGTAGTAGTAAGAGTTAAGTAATGAGTGGGACCGAAAAGATCCATGTGAAGCAGTTCGAAGGGTCGAGTAGTGGTCATGATTGTCTTCGAGGGATGTTTGGCCCTCGTCATCTTCCCTACTTCACAGGCATCGCATAAGTGATCTTTCTTGAACTTGACGCCCTCGATGCCTATGACATGCTTCTTCTTTGCCAGGGTGTGGAGGTTCCTCATGCCAGCATGCCCAAGCCTCCGATGCCAGAGCCAACATTCTGAAGCTTTTGCCAGAAGACATACGGCCAGCTGTGGTCCTGCTGAGAAATCTACCATGTACAAATCATCTTTTCGATATCCTTCAAATACTAGAGACTTGTTAGATTCCATTAGTACAAGGCAACGATATTTTCCAAATATTACGATCATGTTCAAATCGCAAAGCATTGAGACAGACATTAAGTTGAAGCCAAGGGATTCAACAAGCATGACTTTATCCATGTGTTGATCCCTTGAGATTGCAACTCTACCTAGACCCAATACCTTACTTTTACCAGTGTCAGCAAATGTGATGTGGCTCTTGTCGGATGGACGTAAGGTTGAGTCCATAAGAAGGCTTCTTTTGCCAGTCATGTGATTTGTACACCCACTATCAATAATCCATTCTGAAGACGCTGGTGTCGTACCCTACAGTGAAGTTAGGGGGATAGGCTTCACCAAGAGCATTGTGAAGCAAAAACATTTGACGAACCAATGGGTTATGAAAGCTTAGATCCAGATTATGACTAATAGGGAGAGTAGCAAGCGATTCAGGAACGAAGTACATAGTAAGACCATTCGGGCATTTGATCTTGCGCCCTACAAGATGTTTAAGGTCCCCAGCAATAGCGTCAGACGATTTTGGTTTTCTGCTGGAGACCTTTCCCTGCAAAAGAGAGTTAAGCTTTCTTAGCCACCCACATCTTCAAGGGTGGCTTAGAAGCAATAAGTCTAAGTGCAGCATCTGAGAATTTTGGCTTTGGAGCCCTAGCAAACAGTCTGGCAGGTGGACAATAGTACTCATAAGAATAAGCAGAATAGTTCTTGGTCTTATGAACATGGCGGTTTGATGAACCGCTCTCATATTCATATGCCTGAGTATGGTTTCCCTGCAAAACATTTGTGTTAGTGCGACTCAGGTGAGTCCTCTGTCTGTATGAAGCCTTTGGACTGTACGAAGCCTTTGGTCTGAAGTTTGTCTTCTTCACGTGAGGTGTCATGATGACATTCATAGGAAGATTCTCCAGACACCTTTTCGGAACCCAGATCTTCTTCATAGGCGGTCCATTCCTGCAGTTAGTACCAATGTACCTGGCAAACACTTCACCATTCTGATTCTTAAACAGTATATAGTTTCCATCAAAGGATTCATCAATGATAATGGGGTTAGCACAAGTGAAGCCAGATAGATTGGATGGATCTGCTGAAGGTTCCTTTGCAGCAACCCACATGGTTTTGGGGTACTGCTCAGGTTTCCAGTAAGAGCCATCAGCATTCATTTTCCTTACGAACCCAACACCCTCTTTCCTTGGGTTTCGGTTCAAAATCTGCTTTTTGAGGACATCACATAGTGTCTGATGCCCTTTAAGACTTTTGTACATCCCTGTTTCAAGCAATGTCTTCAACCTGGCATTCTCATCAGCAATAGCGGTGGTATCCTCAGCAGAGGGGTTAGTTACCACATCAACAGTTGAAGATATTGCAACAGCAGTAGCAGTAGAACATTCAGCAACAGAAGTAGCATTATCACGCTCAATGCATTTAAGACATGGTGGTTCAAATCCTTCCTGAGCAGGACTGATCTGTTTGGCGCGAAGTGACTCATTTTCCTTTTGAAGATCTTCATGAACCGCTCTCAATTTCTCAAGATCTTGCTTCCTTTGAAGATAATCATAGGAAAGCTTTTCATGAGTTGTTGAGAGAGTTTCATGACAACTTTCAAGTTCCTGATACTTAACGTGAAGATTTTTTATGTCTTCAATTAAGGATTCAGATCGAGTCATTTCAGCACCTAACAGATCATCGCTTCTATCTAACAGTTTTTGAATATGTTCCATAGCTTTCTGTTGTTCAGTTGCAATTTTAGCAAGTGTTTTGTAGCTGGGTTTTGAACCATAATCAGAGTCATCATCACTAGATGTTTCATAGTGAGTAGTGCGTGTGTTTACCTTGGCACCGTGTTCCATGAAGCAGTAGGTAGAAGCGGAGTAGTCCTTGTCATTTGCATCGGTGTAGGTGATGAGGTCATTGTCTTCAGTGTTGAAGATGGACTTGGCAACGTATGCTGTAGCCAGACTTGCGACGCCTGAATCGGACTCCTCCTCAGACTCCACCTCCGCCTCCTCAGAAGCGGACTCCTCCTCTGAATCCATTTCCTTGCCAACAAACGCACGTGCCTTGCCAGATGAGCTCTTCTTGTGTGATGAAGACTTTGAGGAAGACTCGGAAGAAGACTTTGAGTGTTTCTTCTTCTTCTTGTCGTCAGAGTCATATTCCTTGCTCTTCTTCTTCTTTTTGTTCTCATTGTCCCACTTTGGACACTCAGAGATGAAGTGGCCAGGTTTCTTGCACTTGTGACATGTTTTCTTCTTGTAGTCATGAGCAGAAGCTTCATCATTTCTTGAGCTTGATCGGGAAGACTTTCTGAAGCCTTTCTTCTTGGTGAATTTTTGGAACTTCTTGACAAGCATAGCAAGTTCCCTTCCAATGTCTTCAGGATCATCAGAACTGCTGTCAGATTCTTCTTCAGATGAGGAGACAGCTTTTGCCTTCAAGGCACGAGTTCGCCCATAGTTTGGACCGTAGATATCTCTTTTCTCAGAAAGCTAAAACTCATGTGTGTTGAGCCTCTCAAGTATGTCAGACGGATCAAGTGTCTTGAAATCAGGATGTTCTTGAATCATCAGGGCTAGGGTGTCAAACAAACTGTCAAGTGATCTCAGTAGTGTTTTGACGACTTCATGTTTGGTAATCTCAGTAGCGCCGAGTGCTTGAAGCTCATTTGTGATGTCAGTGAGTCGGTCAAATGTGAGCTGGACATTCTCATTGTCATTTCGCTTGAAGCGGTTGAAGAGGTTGTGAAGGACACTGATTCTCTGATCTCTCTGGGTTGAGACACCTTCATTGACCTTGGAGGGCCAGTCCCAGACCAGCTTAGATGTTTTCAAAGCACTCACACGGCCATACTGTCCTTTGGTCAGATGACCACAGATGATATTCTTGGCAGTAGAGTCCAGTTGAACGAATTTCTTGACATCAGCAGCAGTGACACCTTCTCCAGCCTTGGGAACGCCGTTCTCGATGACATACCATAGGTCGACGTCAATGGCTTCAAGATGCATGCGCATCTTATTCTTCCAGTAGGGATATTCAGTTCCATCGAAGACGGGGCACGCAGTGGAGACTTTTATTATCCCTGCAGTCGACATAGCTAAAACTCTAGGTGGTTAAACCGAATCACACAGAACAAGGGAGCACCTTGCTTTGATACCAATTGAAAGTGCATTATATCGACTAGAGGGGGGGGGGTGAATAGGCGATTTTTATGAAAGTCTTCAATACGTGGAAGTTATGAAGACAAACGATAGAAATAAACCTATTACACTGCAGCAGAAGGTAGACTACACTAGGCAAGCCATAGTCAAGTATTCAATAGAGTGAAAGCACAATGACTTAATAGCAGCAATGTAGTAAGGATCAGGTAGGAAGATATTATGAAGCCAGACAGAACACGCAGTCACTCAGTGAAGACAAAAGATAGTGCAAACATACAATGACTTCACAAGGAGTAGCAGTAAGTAAAGGGAAGGGAAGATGAAACCAGTGACCCGTTGAAGACAATGATTTGTTGGACCAGTTCCAGTTGCTGTGACAACTGTACGTCTGGTTGGGGCGGCTAGGTATTTAAACCTTAGGACACACAGTCCTGGACACCCAGTCCTGAACACACAGCTCAGGACACCCAGTCCTCACCGTATTCCCCTTGAGCTAAGGTCACACAGACCTCGCCCAATCACTCTGGTAAGTCTTCAAGATAGACTCCCAAACCTTCACAGACTTCGTTCACCGGCAATCCACAATGTCTCTTAGATGCTCAGAATGCGATGCCTAACCGGCTGGAGGATGCACAGTCCTCAAGTGTAATAAGTCTTCAGATCACACAGACAAGAAGACTTAAGTGATGCCCAATTCTCTTTGGCTCTGGGTGGTTAGGGCTTTATCCTCGCAAGGAATTCTCTCTCAAAGGCTTCAAGGTGGGTTGCTCTCAAACGACAAAAGCCGTACTCTCAATCTAAGCAGCCAACCGTTTATGGTTGTAGGGGGTGGGCTACTTATAGCCACTTGGCAACCCGATCTGATTTGTCCGAAATGACCCTGGGTCACTAAGGAACTGACACGTGTTCCAACAGTCAGATTTCAAACTCACACGGCAACTTTACTTGGGCTACAAGCAAAGCTGACTTGTCCGACTCTGGACAAGATTCGCTCTCATAGTCTTCACTCGAAGACATAGGTTTTGGTTAGGCATCACTTCAGTCATTCTGACTGGTTCTCTTGGACCTCACTTAATAGTACGGTGGTTCCTATGACTCAACACAAAAGAAAGAGAACTACGAAAGATCTAAGTCTTCGAGCTCCATAGGCTTCATGTGGTGTCTTCTCTTGTCATAGTCTTCAATGTGAATATCTTCATATACCACCTTTGACTTCAATGTCTTCATACATTTTTAGGGGTCATCTCTGGTAGGAAAACCGAATCAATGAGGGACTTCTACCTGTGTTATCCTGCAATTCTCACAAACACATTAGTCCCTCAACTAGGTTTGTCATCAAAACTCCAAAACCAACTAGGGGTGGCACTAGATGCACTTACAACCCCCCTTAAGATGAATCTCGCCCTTGAGATTCGGGTTGGCTAGAAAATAGGTGAGGGTGGTCCTTCAGCAAATCTTCCTCTCGTTCCCAGGTGGCTTCATCCTCCGTGTGGTGGCTCCACTGAACCTTGCAAAACTTGATAACCTTACTGCGGGTGACTCAACTGGCATACTCTAGAATCTTAACTGGTTTCTCCTCATAGGTCAAATCACTGTCCAACTGAATCGCTTCCAGTGGTACCGTATCCCTCAGCGGTATGTCAGCCATCTCTGCGTGGCACTTCTTCAACTGGGATACATGAACACGTTGTTAACTCCTGATAATCCTTCGGGCAATTCCAACTTATAGGCAACTTCTCCCATACGCTCCAAGACTTTGTATGGGCCTACAAAACGTGGCGCTAACTTTCCCTTAACTCCAAATCGCTTAACTCCTTGGAGTGGTGATACTCGAAGATAAACTCGGTCCCCGACTTCGTAAACTGTCTCCTTGTGTTTAGAATCTGCATAACTCTTTTGCCTGGATTGAGCTACCTTGAGCCTATCGCGAATCAATTTCACTTTCTGTTCAGACTCCTTTATCAGATCTGGTCCAAACAACTGGCGGGCTCCAACTTCATCCCAGGACAATGGGGTCCTGCACCTCCTTCCGTACAAGGCTTCGAAAGGGGCCATCTTCAAACTGGATTGATAGCTGTTGCTGTAAGAGAACTCTGCATATGACAAATTCTCGCCCCAGCTAGATCCGTGATCTAGCGCACAAGCTCTTAGCATATCCTCCAAAATCTGATTGACTCTCTCAGTCTATCCATATGTCTACGGGTGGAAAGCTGTGCTAAACTCCAGTCTGGTTCCCAAAGTTTCATGCAACTGATTCCAGAACTTTGAGGTAAATTGGGTTCCTCTATCTGATACTATGCTCCTTGGAACTCCATGCAGACAAACGATTCTAGTCATGTATATCTTTGCCAACTTTGCACTGGTATAGGTTGTCTTCACTGGAATGAAATGAGCTACCTTTGTCAAACGATCGACTAAAACCCATATCGAGTCATAGCCTGAACGTGTTCTGGGCAATCATGTAATAAAATCCATGCCTAGCTTATCCCACTTCCATTCGGGTATCGGCAATGGCTGTAGCAATCCGGCTGGCTTCTGATGCTCTACCTTTACTCTCTGACATACATCACAAACTGCTACATATTCTGCAATATCCTTCTTCATTCCGGCCCACCAGAAAATATCCTTCAAATCCAAATACATCTTGGTATTTCCTGGGTGAATCGAACATGGTGAATCATGGGCTTCTTGTAAAATTAACTTCCTGATCTCCGAATCATTTGGTACATAGACACGGTCTTCAAACCATAAGGTATCGTGCTCATCCTCACGAAATCCTTTAGCTTTTCCTTTGCTCATTTTCTCCTTAATAGAGGCAATCTCCTTGTCAGTCTTTTGGCCTTCTCTGATCTTATCCATCAAAGTAGACTGGATCTCCAATGCTGCTACATAGCCTCTTGGAACTATTTCCAAACATAGCTCTCAAAGATTTTCGGCTAACTCCCTTGGTAAATCTCCCGTCATTAGGGTGTTGACATGGCTCTTACGGCTTAATGCGTCAGCTACTACGTTAGCCTTTCCGGGGTGATAATGCAATTTCATATCATAATCCTTGATGAGCTCCAACCATCTCCTTTGTCTGAGGTTCAACTCCTTCTGCGTGAAAATATACTTCAAACTCTTGTGATCCGTGTACACCTCGCAATGGTTTCCAATCAAAAAATGTCTCCAAGTCTTCAATGCATGCACTACGGCTGCTAACTCCAAATCATGCGTAGCATAATTCAACTCATGGGGCTTAAGCTGTCGTGAGGCATATGAAACAACTCTTCCTTCCCGCATAAGAACTGCTCCCAGTCCTCGACGTGAAGCGTCACAATACACCTCATAATCCTTGGTTTGATCCGGTAAAATCAACACTGGTGAGGTAACCAAACGTTTCTTCAACTCCTGGAAAGTAGCCTCACATTCCTCAGTCCATTTGAACTTGGTATCCTTCTTCAACAACTCCGTCATAGGCTTCGCAATCTTTGAGAAATTCTCAATAAACCTCCGGTAGTATCCTGCGAGTCCAAGGAAACTCCGAAGCTCTCCAACTGTTGTTGGCGCTTCCCACTTGGTCACGATATCAACTTTAGTGGGATCTACTGCTATACCTTCTCCCAATATAACATGTCCGAGAAATCCAACTTCCTTCAACCAAAACTCACATTTGCTAAACTTGGCATATAATTGATGTTCTCTGAGCTTTCCAAGAACCAAACGCAAATGCTCCTTATGCTCCTCTTCATTCTTCGAGTAAACCAGGATATCATCAATGAACACTACGACAAACTTATCCAAGAACTCCATAAACACTTTGTTCATCATGTTCATAAAATATGCAGGTGCGTTAGTCAGACCAAATGACATAACAATATACTCGTACAGCCCATGCCTGGTGGTAAAAGCCGTCTTAGGTATATCATGTTCTCGAATCTTCAACTGGTGGTATTCTGATCGCAGATCGATCTTGGAAAATACTTTAGCTCCTTGCAATCGATCAAACAGATCATTGATCATCGGTAGTGGGTACTTGTTCTTGATGGTTACTTCATTCAATCCTCGATAATCAACAACCATCCTTAACGATCCATCCTTCTTCTCCACTAGAAGTACTGGCGATCCCCAAGGTGATGAACTTGGGCGAATATATCCTTTATCCAGTAACTCCTTAATTTGCTTCTTAATTTCCACCAAATCCTTTGCGGGCATCCTATATGGTCTCTTTGATATTGGCCACGTGCCTGGCAAAAGCTCAATCAAAAACTTAATATCTCTATCCGGTGGCATGCCTGGCAACTCTTCTGGAAATACTTCGGGGAAATCGTTTACTACTGGTACTTCCTCCTGCACAACTCCTGTTAAACAATTTACTTGAGTCCTCTTCGGCACATGCCGGGATACATACTTGATCCTTCTCCCTTCTGGGGTGGTAAGCAAGATCGACTTACTGGCGCAATCGATGTTTCCTCCATACATCGACAACCAATCCATACCCAGAATTACATCCAAACCTTGTGATTCCAATATTATCAAATCCGAGGGGAACACATGCCTACCTATACTTAATGGCACTTGAAAACATCCTTGGCTAGCCATATACTCCGCTCCTGGTGAGCTTACTAACATAGGTGTTCTAAGAACTTTGGTGGGCAGGTTATACTTATCCACAAATCCCCTTGATATGTATGAATGCAATGCACCAGTATCGAAAAGAACGAGTGCAGTAAATGACTTAACCAAAAACTTACCGATTACTGCATCCGGCTTCTCTTCAACCTCCTCCACGTTAACATGGTTCACCTGTCCCCTGTTGAAAGGGTTCGATCTTCTTTCCAGAGCTTCCATTGCCATTTCCATTCTGTGATTCAGGACATTCATTGGCATAATGTCCGGTCTTCTGGCACTTAAAACAAGTGACTTGGCTCAGGTCTCTCTTGGCTGGGGTCGATGGGTTGGTGCGGTTCTGGCCGTTGCTTCCTCCATTCCCATTACCATTCTTGGTGCCATTGTGATTATGCGAGCTACCTCCTTCGTGGGTATGCTGAAAATGTCCTCCCGGTCTAGGAGTAAAACGTGGCTTCTGCTGAGCTCCTGAAGTGTGCTTCCCTTGTCCGTACTTCCTCTTGCGAATCTTAATCTGCTGCTGCTTCCCTTCAATCATGAGAGCATGATCTACAAACTCCTGGTAGTTGTTGAAGGTTGCTACCATCAACTGCATGCTCAACTCATCATTCAGTCCTTCCAGAAACTTCTCCTGCTTAGCTGCATCCGTAGCAACGTCATCTGGGGCATAACGTGCTAATTTACTAAAGTCCTCCACATACTGGCCAACTGTCCATCCTCCTTGGCACAAGCTGTGAAACTCTCGCTTCTTCATGGCCATAGCTCCTGCTGAAACATGGGCAGTTCGAAAAGCCTGCTGAAACTGGTCCCACATGACAGTGTCGACAGGGAAAGTGGCTGTGAAATTCTCCCACCATGATGCTACGGGTCCTTCAAGCTGATGTGCGGCAAACTTCACCTTTTCCGCATCCGTGCATCCTGCTGTGGTCAACTCTCTAGCTGTCTTGCGGAGCCAATCATCTGCTACTATCGGCTCGGTGCTACTGGAAAACACCGGCGGATTCAGCCTAAGAAAACGGGCTAAGTGATCAACAGGTGGTGGTGGTGGTGGTGGGTTGTTGTTGTTGTTGTTCCCCTAATTCTGATTCTGGACTAGCAACTCTAACAATGTGTTCTGCTGCTGGATCAACTGGGTGAGCTCCAGTGGGAAAGTAAATCCGGGGTCACGTCTCGGAGGCATCTGAGGGTTTAGAAAAGATGAGATTTAAGAATAGAGGGGGTCTAAAGAGAAAACACTACCCATATGCACATGAGGCAAAAGCAAACAATTCACTTCATTCAATCAATCAAACAAGGGCATACAATCGATCTAACTATCGCAAAAGTGATCGGACTACTATATTTACATGGTGGACTACTACTACTGATGTGGTGGTCTACTAGAAATATTCTTCGGTTGCCGACTCCATTATATCTGCTCCTGCTTCATCAACATAGTCATCATCACTATCATCTGAATCCGAGTCGGTGTCGTCGATGATGATGTAGTCTACTGGGAGAATCTTCTTGGGTTCTTCGTCTTCTTCTACTGGTGTAGGGCCTCCCATAAATACTCCGATCTTCTTGATCATATCATTAATCTTCTCCACTAATACTTCGATTTCCTCTTCATAATCTTCACGTGTAGCCTTGAGTTCTTCCTCTAGTTCCTTGATTCTTGTCCTCGCCTTCTTCAGATCTATCATGTCGGCGCACATCTGGTTCTCCTGACGTCGAATGTGCTGGTTTAGCTCTTGGATAAAAGCTGCGACTGATCTATCCTTTCTGGTGCTAATCATCTCCCAGTGCTCATCTCGGCGCCCACAAATCTGGTAGATAGTATCCTTGAGATCATTGTGGTAGACTTCTCCAATGCGTCCCATGGCGATGTGAGCTGCCATGCTCTTTCCTAGACTCCAAGTTGGTGCAACAACAGAAAACTCTATGGGCTCAGTGACTGGCATGAACGTCCTTCCTGGAACTTGAACTTGAATCATCCAGCGCTCTTCTTCAGGTAAAGTGTCGTTGTAGGTTCTGGTGAAGCTTGGTACTCCTATGTTCAGGTATCTAGTGACTTCCTTCAAGTGACGTCCAAAGGGTGTATCTTCATCCGGTTGCGTGAACTTGTTCCTTGCATCCACCATCCTAAAAGAGTAGAAAAGATGAGAAGTCAGAAAGAGAAGAGAGTGAGTAGTGATCTAGGTCTTTAGCTTAGTGGTCGTGTCCTACAGTCAGCGTGTGCTCTGATACCATCTTGTAGTGACCAGACCTCAAACAGTCCAATCTCTATGCTCAGGTGTCATCCCTAGATCAGTAATGCTGACACCACACAGTACTTGAAGGATTTATAACAGAGTAGCAATCACACACTTATTACATCGAGTGTCTCAAAACAGAACTTATTACAATAAATATGGCTTAAGGCCATCTAATAACGATAACAACGGAAGGCTTGGAAGATAAGTGAGTCCATCAACTCCAACGACATCACTGAGTATAGAACCACGACCTAAAAACACCTTAATCGTCGTCTGAAAAGTCCGCAACATTAACGTTGCAGCCCGAAATGGGTCAGCACATGGAATATGCTGGCAAAATAACACATAGAGAGTAATGGAATGAAATAGGCTATTCTATATGCATATTTGGCTGGTGGAAAGCTCTATGGTTATATTTTGCGTAAAGCCAATTTTTCCCTACTGCAAAGGAAAAAAAATTATTTAACTATCATGGTAGTTGTTAAACATTGAGAATGGTTGACAGCATTCTCAATCCCAATTAAACATCATCATTAAACAAAACCCAACAAATTTAATTTTAGAGTAACATGTTGAGATTCACATGATAATCCAGGTACTAGATACTCAAGATGTCCATAACCGGGGACACGGCTAATCATGATTAGTTTATACACTCTGCAGAGGTTTGCACACTTTTCCCCACAAGACTCGATCGCCTCCGTTTGGTTTCTCGCACTTCATGGTGTTTGAGAAGACGGATGACCGAGACACAGTCTTTCAGAAGCGCTAGCACCTTACGATCGGGTAGACCGTTACACCTACTTTCCCCTACATCTGCTAGTCTACCACTGTAAGAGTTTGCACAACTTAATCAACTATGCTAGAGACCAAAATAGCTTGTGGCTGCACACGGAAGTTTCTAGCATGAATAATCTCATGATCCCTTTGAGCCTGGGTGGCGGTCCAAAAGAAAAGCAGGCAATCACTGGAATACCCAGGTGCCTCAATCCACCCAGATGTGTGTTTAAGTTGCCACCTTAAATAAACCATTAATTAACAATCTCACATCTGTCATGGATACGCTCACCCAATCCACGTCTACTAGCATAGCATGGCATAATAAGCAAACGTAGAAGTAACTCCCAAAGGTTTGATAATAACAGGTAATAGGTACTACCTCAACTACTTCCCAAACCCACAATTTAATTAGATCCTAATCATGCAATGTGTGAGGATTGATCTAATGCAATAAAACTGGGTAGTAGGAAAAGCATGATCAAAGTGTTACTTGCCTTGCTGATGATCCGAGAAACCTAGCGATTCGAAGTAGCAAGCGGCGCACTCCGGGTACTCTATAGCAAACAAACAAGCATACAATAATTACTCAACTAATGCACAGGTAAAACTCAAATAAGAGATATAACCAGAAAGTTCAACTTAAGAACTCCGATTGGCAAAAGAATCAAATCGAACGAAGCAACCAAAGACAAATGGCAAAAGAAACAAGCTTCGTTTACTATTCTGGATCTAGGGCAATTTTTACAGTGGAAAAAACTTGTTTTAGTTGGTTAAACGGGAAGAGGGTTTCGAGATGAAACCCCAGGCGCTTGAATCGCCTGATTCCAATAAACGAGCGAAAAGTTAGACTAAAACAAAAATCGGATCAGAAATCGCGATCAGAAAAAACGCGGATTTAATCCGAGAAAAAGAAAAATGACGAACGTTCGTTAAAATGAACGAACGGACGAACGCTCACAAATTAAATAAACCGGGAAAACCGATCTATTAAAAAAACTGAAACTAAAAAAACGAACAAAACCATCAGAAAACCGAACGGTTTTTCGAGAAAACCCGGCGGCAGCGAGACAACCTCCGGCGGCGGATCCGGCGGGCGGCGATGTCGGCGGCGGCGCGGGTGGTGCGGCGGCGAGGCGGTGGCGGCGCGGGGCGGCGCGGCGCGGCGGTGGCGGCAGCGGCGGGCGGCTAGGGTTAGGGTTGGGCGGGGGCGCGACTGGGCTTGGCCGGGGCCTCGGGGCGCTTATAAGAAGGCCCGGCCAGGACGGCCCAAGGTCGGTTTGGACCTTTTTTTTAAATAATTATGCTCGTAAAAAAACAAAAGAAATACTAAACGGACTCCAAAAATCCCGAAATAAATTTTCCCCGGCTTCTAAAATCAAGCCGCACAGGATGAACATTTATTTGGGGCCTAAATGCAATTTAAAAAACACGCATTTTTCCTAAATTCAAATAAAATAGCAAATAAAACCAAATAAAATCTTATTTGATTTTTTATTAAATCCCCAATATTTCTTTATTTTGGGAAAGTCATTTTATTCCCGCTCTCATCATTTTTATAATAGAAATAGTTGAAGATAAAATAAATAAAATCAAATGATCCTATTTTCAAAATTTGAGACAACTCAAATATGAAAATAACGAAATCCCCAACTCTCTCTGAGGGTCCTTGAGTTGCGTGAAATTTCTAGGATCAACCAAAATGCAATAAATATGATATGCAATGATGATCTAGTGTATAACATTCCAAATTGAAAATTTGGGATGTTACAACAATGGTCCGTTTAATCTCGAAATATCTATTTTCAAATATTTCTATTTCCTTAAAACACAAAACAAATTCAAAAAAGATTTTGTTTGTATTTAAAATTACTAGAAATGTCCTCACTTTTGCGTTATTAAACATGTTATGACCTGAATATCGTAAATCCTCGAAACACACGTTAGCATTAACATGAGTTTCTCTCTTTTAATCAGAAGACGCGGGAATATTTCTTAATAAGAAGACACAGGAATATTTGTTTTCTTCCGTTGCAACGCACGAGCATCTTTTCTAGTAACCCTAAAGGAGAGAAAGAAGAGCTTGGATTACATGGAAAGACCTATCCCTATGAACCGAGCAAAGATAATTGAAAGAAAATTCAACCAGAAGGATTACAACCTGAAGAGAACGACACTAAGGAACACTGCTGGAGAAACTTTCCAGCTTGAAAGTATCCTGCAAGGTCACTGCTCTTGTAAAGGTTGTTTTAAAAGATATGTGACCTGATAGTATTTTTGTTTCAACTAGAGGCCTGATCCCTGAGTAGGCATAGCTCAAAAATAGTGAATGACATGAATACAAAAGCCCGGGCAGTCCATAATAGCATGTTTTTGAATGAAATGACAGCTAGATTGCCTATGAGCTTGACTATAGCATGCAATGACAGGTTCTAAAGATGAGTTCAACACCTGTTGAGCATAATCATGTGCAATTCCATTCAAACTCCTGGATATATGGAATAGGCTTGGGTTTGATATGTTAGAATTGCAATTAAAGGCCGCTAAATGTTACCTGATATCCCAGCGAGAAGTATGGGCGTTGATGTGGTTGAGTGCAATAAACTTGGCTAATGAAAGATTGTCTGTGAGAAAGGTGACCTGCCGAACTTCAAGCTTTGTGCTACTTGTGATTTGTGTTTGTATTTCCCCAAAAAGGAGAGGATAATGCAGTACAACAAAGGTAAGTATTTTCCTCAGTTATGAAACCAATGTTATCAATCCAGTAGGAGAATCAAGCAACACTATGTAAATAGCACCTGCACAACAAACAACAATTTTTTTGCGAGAAACTTCCAATCTATTTATCTTCAATCATAAGAGTACAAAGAACAATAGAGGTAATAAAAATTACAACCATGTCTGTTGACCACCTAGTGACGACTATAAGCACTGGAACGAGCCGAAGGCACGCCACCGTCATCGCCCCTCCCTCACTGGAGCCGTGCAAACCTTGTTGTAGTAGACAGTCGGGAAGTCGTCGTGCTAAGGTCCCATAGGACTAGCACTCCAGAGTAGCAACCATCACTGATGAAGAAAGTCATAGATCAGAAGGATCAAACTTGTAAACACCAAAACGAAGAAGAACAAAGACCGGATCCAAATATATCCACCAAAGACCAGCACCGACCGAATCCTGCAAGATCCGACGGAGAAAAACATCCACACGCTCTCCGACGATTCTAGACGCACCATTGGGACTGGGATAGAACATGGGAGACATTATTCGTATTAAAAGACATTGCCACCGCCACACATCCCCAACCAAGATGTTCACGCTAACAAGAACAAGATGGGTTCTCTCCCACCAGCAGGGGGCCGAAATCCTCCGCACCTCCATGCCCTATAGGCCATCGGAGATGGGACAGACCGGCGGCGGTGCCGATGGGATGAGAAGAGCTTTTCTTGTGGGCACACAAACAACAAATACTTGCAACCCAGTGCGGAAAGGGGTTGTCATGAAGGAAATATGCCCTAGAGGAACTAATAAAGTTGTTATTTTATATTTCCTTATATCATGATAAATGTGTATTATTCATGCTAGAATTGTATTAACCAGAAACTTGATACATGTGTGGATACATAGACAAAACACCGTGTCCCTAGTAAGCCTCTACTAGACTAGCTCGTTAATCAAAGATGGTTAAGTTTCCTAACCATAGACATGTGTTGTCATTTGATGAACGGGATCACATCATTACAAGAATGATGTTATGGACAAGACCCATCCTTTAGCTTAGCATAATGATAGTTAAGTTTTATTGCTGTTGCTTTCTTCATGTCATATACATATTCCTTTGACTATGAGATTATGCAACTCCCGGATACCATAGGAATACCTTGTCTGCTACCAAACGTCACAACATAACTGGGTGATTATAAAGATGCTCTACAGGTATCTCCGAAGGTGTTTGTTGGGTTGGCATAGATCGAGATTAGGATTTATCACTCCGAGTATCGGAGAGGTATCTCTAGGCCCTCTCGGTAATGCACAAGATAATAAGCCTTGCAAGCAATGTGACTAATGAGTTAGTTGCGGGATGATGCATTACGGAACGAGTAAAGAGACTTTTCGGTAACGAGATTGAACTAGGTATGAAGATACCGACGATCGAATCTCGGGCAAGTAATGAAGGAAATATGCCCTAGATGCAATAATAAAGTTGTTATTTATATTTACTTATATCATGATAAATGTTTATTATTCATGCTAGAATTGTATTAACCAGAAACTTAGTACATGTGTGAATACATAGACAAACAGAGTGTCCCTAGTATGCCTCTACTAGACTAGCTCGTTAATCAAAGATGGTTAAGTTTCCTGACCATAGACATGTGTTGTCATTTGATGAACGGGGTCACATCATTAGAGAATGATGTGATGGACAAGACCCATCCATTAGCTTAACATAATGATCATTTAATTTTATTGCTATTGCTTTCTTCATAACTTATACATGTTCCTCTAATAATGAGATTATGCAACTCCCGAATACCGGAGGAACACCTTTTGTGGTATCAAATGTCACAACATAACTGGGTGATTATAAAGATGCTCTACAGGTGTCTCCGATGGTGTTTGTTGAGTTGGCATAGATCGAGATTAGGATTTGTCACTCCGTGTATCGGAGAGGTATCTCTGGGCCCTTTCGGTAATGCACATCACTATGAGCCTTGCAAGCAATGTGTATAATGAGTTAGCCACGAGATGATGCATTACGGAATGAGTAAAGAGACTTGCCGGTAACGAGATTGAACTAGGTATGATGATAGCGACAATTGAATCTCGGGCAAGTAACATACCGATCACAAAGGGAACAACATATGTTATTATGCAGTTTGACCGATAAAGATCTTCATAGAATACGTAGGAGCCAATATGATCATCTAGGTTCCGCTATTGGTTATTGACTGGAGATGTGTCTCGGTCATGTCTACATAGTTCTCGAACCCGTAGGGTCCGCACGCTTAACGTTTGATGATGATTTATGAGTTATGTGATTTGATGACCGAAGTTTGTTCGGAGTCCCGGATGAGATCACGGACATGACAGGGAGTCTTGAAATGGTCAAGAGGTGAATATTCATATATTGGAAGGTTATATTTGGACACCGAAATGGTTTCGGGAAGTATCGAATAAGTTTTAGAGTACTAGGGGTTACCGGAACCCCCGGGGAAGTTAATGGGCCACACATGGGCCTTAGTGGAGGAGAGAGGGCCGGCCAGGGAGGTGGAACCCCCCTTGCCAATCCGAATTGGACAAGGGGTGGGGGCGGCGTCCCCCTTTCACTCTCCTACTCCTCCTCTCTTTCCCTCTTTTCTATTCCAAAAAAGGAAAAGGGAGAGGGGAATTGTCGGTGTCAAAACCGGCGGATCTCGGGTAGGGGGTCCCGAACTGTGCGTCTAAGGCGGATGGTAACAGGAGACAAGGGACACGATGTTTACCTAGGTTCGGGCACTCTTGAAGGAGGTAATACCCTACGTCTTGCTTGATTGTTCTTGATGATATGAGTATTACAAGAGTTGATCTACCACGAGATCGTAGAGGCTAAACCCTAGAAGCTAGCCAATGGTATGATTGTATATTGTCCTACGGACTAAACCCTCCGGTTTATATAGACACCGGAGGGGGCTAGGGTTACACAGAGTCGGTTACAAGGGAGGAGATCTACATATCCGTATTGCCTAGCTTGCCTTCCACGCCAAGGAGAGTCCCATCCAGACACGGGACAAAGTCTTCAATCTTGTATCTTCATAGTCCAATAGTTCGGCCAAAGGATATAGTCCGGCTGTTCAGAGACCCCCTAATCCAGGACTCCCTCAGTACCCCCTGAACCAGCTTCAATGACGATGAGTCCGGTGCACAGTATTGTCTTCGGCATTGTAAGGCGGGTTCCTCCTCCGAATACTCCATGGAAGATTTTGAACACAAGGATAGTGTCCGGCTCTGCAAAACAAGTTCCACATACCATCGTAGAGAGAATAATATTTCCACAAATCTAATCTGCTGACACGTTTTGACAACATGACATCACGCCATGGCCCGGTCATTATTCAAACCGTTTTTCTCAACCAGCACCGCACATATCGCGAGGCGTTTTCTTGACACGTCTTGTCAAAGCAGAGATCGTGTTCCCCTTATTACGGGATTCTCATCAATACGGACGTGGGTAACCCAACCACGCCATCAATTACGGCGCTTGGGGAATAAGCGATTTTATCAGGCAAGTGGGGAGGCGCATCGCCTCCTCCGCCCTTATAAAGGGAAAAAGATTCACTCTTTTCACCCACGCCTTCTTCCTCCTTGCTTACCCATTCCCGCACACTTGAGCTCCAGCGCCCAAGCTCGCGTTTTTCTTCTCAAACCACTCCAAGCATGTCCGGAGCAGGAGGCAAGTGGATGGTCTTCTCCTTCGCGGAGGAGAATATCATAAAGTTACGGGAAGCTAGATATCTGGCCGCGGATATCGCGCACCGGCTGCCAGATGCAGGGCAGATCATCCCAACGCCTGAACCCCATGAGAGGGTAGTTTTTCTTACCCACTTTGTCCGTGGAATGGGATTTCCTCTCCACCCGTTTCTTCGCGGGCTCATGTTCTACTACGGGCTAGATTTTCATGATCTGGCCCCCAATTTCATCCTCAACATCTCGGCGTTTATCATCGTGTGCGAGGCGTTCCTCCACATCAAGCCCCATTTCGGCCTATGGATGAAGACCTTCAATGTCAAGCCGAAGGTGGTGGTCGGCCAGAAAGCGGAGTGCGAAGGTGCCATGGTGGGCAAGATGAGTAATGTCACCTGGCTCGAAGGCTCCTATGTTGAGACCATAAAGGGGTGGCAATCGGGGTGGTTCTACATCACCGAGCCGCGCGACACCAACTGGGCGGCAGCCCCCAAGTTTCGATCCGGAATCCCCACGTGGCTCACTTCTTGGAAAGAGAAGGGCCTGTCCTGGGGTTCTTCGGTAGAGCTGACCGGATTCCAGACCTGCATCAGGAACATGATGAGCAAGAAAATCAAGCTCGTCAACTTGGTCCAGGTTATGCTCTTCCGCCGGATTCTCCCGTGTCAACGACGGGCGTTTAATTTGTGGGAGTTTGACTCGGCCAAGCACCAGACACTGCGAGAGCTCTATGACACGACGCACAAAGACGTTTGGAGGGTGCTGTTCAAGGGCGCCGAGGTACCTCCTCCCCTCACCAAGGACCGCGGACTCAGCACAAAGCGCCATGCCTATCCGGTAAGTTTCGATATCTCACAGGGTATTTATTTGCCCTAGTTGAATCATGTGCAGGATCTAAGCTTCCATGTCATTAACAGGACTGGATAAAGACAGCGGAAGAGCTCGATTGCCCAGCCCCCCTACCTGAAGATACTGCAGATGCTCTCCTAACGGAGATGCTGGCTCCGGCACCTTACGAGGTGCCGGCAAAGAAGGCCAAGAAGAAGGCCACGGGGACCCGAAAGGGTCTCCGGTGCAAGGTTGTATCGGACTCATTGTTTGATGACTCCGACGCGCACTCCTCCCATGAAAATGAGGAGGAGGAGGAAAGTTCTCCCCCCCCAGCCGAGGGAGACAAGAAAAGGAAGGCCGACCCAACCGGGGAGGCCGAAGGGTCCAAGAAGGGAAGGACCCTCCCTCCGGACTGCTCCACGACGGCCGCCTACAGCAGCGACAAGTGGCTACCCAGGGTCAAGCCCCTGGCGAAGTCGTAAGTATCCGGACACCATAGTAATTCATGGTATGTTTTATGGTACTGCTTTTCCTCTTGCCGAACACGATTATGCAGTCCGTCCCAAGCTCATCTCGACGTATCTTCGTCGAGCAGTTCATTGGACTCGTCGGATATGAACAACGGTTCTCTTCCGACCGCCTCCACTCCTCGCCCTACGGACAACGCCGAGGTGTTGTCTCAAAAGGCACCGAGCCAAGGGGAGGTAGTCCTGGGGGCGCCTCGAGGCGACCTTCCGGACCCTGAGCGTAAAGGGAGCAGGACTCCCATGGGCTCCAGGTTCGGCCCCCAGCCGAACACTGCACCAGAATCTATGGTGGTTCCGGACTCCGGCGGGTGACCCCCGTTAAGGAGGGCAGGCCGCCCGTGCCGGTGTCTTCTGTCCATCCAGAGGCACCGGACAACTTGCTGGAAGCGCTTCGTGGCGCTTCCATCGAGGAAGAGCACCGCACTATCATGAGTGCGGTGATCGAGAAAGTTCAGTCCACCAAAAACGGACTGACCGAAGCTTGTGCCAGCCTCCTAACAGGCTTTGAGGTAAGAAATGAAAATATAAGAAAATATTACCACATAGATAGTAGCCCCTGATGCTCTGTTCGGTGTTCGAGTAGAAAGGCCTAATAGAGGATCAAATGATGACTCAGGAGTTTAATCAGAATATATCTATGTGTATGTGCAGGCTTCACTGCTGGCCGCTGCCGCACGTACTGCAGAGGTCTCTGCACTGAAGCAGGACCTGGAGCGGTCCAAGAACGAGCTCGGCCTTAACAAGAGGCAGCTCGAGGAGAGCAAAGGTAAGCAATACCTTGTCTATATATAAAAAGCGTCATCATGAATTTGCCAGGGGCCACGACCGAAGTGGCGACCCTGAAGAAGGCGCTGTCCAAGGATGAAGACAAAGCGGCCAAGTAGCGCATTGAGCGGGAGAAGCGAGAAGCCCGAGTGGGCGAGGTGCAGCAAGGTCTCGAGGCTCTCGCCAAAAAACATGAGTCCTTGGAGCTTGACTCTAAGACGCGAGAGTCCGAGCTCGTGCAGGCGCTTGAAAGCGCCCGAAGCGCCAAGGCTGAAGCCCACAAGGCCCTCCAGGAGATTGATGCGGTGAAGAAGATAGCAGCGGGTAAGGCATTCATTATGCAAAGCAAGCATGTGGAGGAAACTTTCCTTTTACTTACCCGAGTTCGGAGCTCTCCAGGAGCGTTCGCAGATCTTCCCCGCAGTGTACTGGATGCCTCCGAGTTTTACCGAGCTCAGGAGGGGAGCTCGACGGAAAATTTGTTCTGGTCTCAGTATACTGGGACCGAATACCCAATGCCCTTGAGCGACCAGCTGAAGCAATTGGCCGAGCTTCACAAGGTGGCCGAACAGGCCATGAGGGGCCTTATAGTCCGGATGTGGCCTGGCGAGCCCCTGTCCGGCAGCTACTTCAGTCTGGTGAGGCGGCTTGTGGAGGCCTTCCCACGACTTGAAGTCATAAAGCGGTCCATCTGCATCGAGGGTGCACGTAGGGCTTTTGCCCGGGCGAAGGTGCACTGGGCGAAGCTGGACGTCGTGAAGCTGGTGAAGGAGGGGCCGCCAGAGGGCAAGGAGCATCGCTGCCCCGAGATGTATTATGAGAGTGTCCTGAAGGGTTCCCGCCTTGTGGCGGATGAATGTGCCAGTGATGTAATTTTTGAATGAACATGCTCATGTGATCCTGTAATGTGAAACAAGTTCATTTGCGCCATGCGACGCTTTTTAATTTAAAATATTACCTTCTGTATGGCCGTTTATAAAATCTGAGAGTTGGGCAGTCGTCGGCTTCTGCCCCCATGTAACTAGTACTGTGGTGTTCGGGATAAACCTGAGCACTCTTTACCCCAATTTTGGGTCCTTCAACGGAGGTGTTCAACACAACGAACCAGGCAATCGGACTATAAGGCTTTATCACTCTGACTTAGCCATAGAAGTCTACAATTTTAAATTTTGGCGAAGCCCCTAGTATTCGGAAGGCCAAATTTGGGGCAATATACACGCTTAAGCCGGACAAGGCTGACTCCTCGCCCGAAGCGGAAAAAGTCTTTAAGGACTTGAGACCTCTCTAACAGTGACCAGTCTCTCTCCTTATCATGACAGTCAATTCGGCTTTCTCTACTGAGGTGCTCGTCCGGAAGAACCGGGACACAATCGTAGTAGTTCTCCCACCGCTACCTTAGCCGATATAGTGAAACGTAAGGTACCAAAGCATGGGAGCCGGGCAAACCCAACTATTGACCCAAGACATGATTCGAAGCTGATGCATATAGTGCTATAAGTTTGGGGTGCCGCACTGTCGAAAGTGTTCGGACTTCTCGCCCCGTATTATGGGGTAAACGAAAGCCCCTAGCATACTGACTGTACCCGGATGTACGAGTGCGGATTGTAGTAAATGGACATATAAATAAAAAAAGGATGAATAATGCGATAATAGACTAATGCTATGCATTGTTATTTAAATAATATGTCGAAGCGTATTGGTACAAGTGGTGCAATAAGAAAACAGTAGGAATATTTGACATGGCCTGTTCAAGGGCAAGCTGCGTATAGATAGTAGAAAGCAGGTATATGATTATTATTAGAGACCACCTGAGGGTTCCCGTGTACATCTTAGCTTCTTGCCTCCTTGGTTTTTCCTTCCTGTAGTTTGTCCGGCCATCGTACTGCCGGACAGGGCTTCCAGAGAGTTAGATCCTGAAAGAGAAAAATGATAAAGGTATACAACCCTAGGGCGGTTTAGCCGCATTGCGGGACGTGCCCTGATCATGCCCCCCGCCTATGTCCATGGTATTTTCAGTGCGTAATTATGTACGCACGGCACGGATTTCGTCGCTTGACTGGGACTGGGACGGGGGCCGAATTGCTAGGCGAGCTCTGAACGTGGCAGGCGATCCTGTTGCAGTTTACTCCAGACTCGCTTGAAGGTGTCCGGGGGCTGTGTCGCCGAATTAGTGGTTTGCCTTAAAAGCCTGCTTTGTGCTTCTGCCGCGAGGGCCGTAGTGTCCTCCTCCGTGCGAAGCAAGCGTTCTGTGTTTCCGTTCACTGTTATGACCCCCTAGGTCTTGGCATCTAGAGCTTGAGGTATGCTTAATGTGGTACTGCATTGAATTTTGCAAATGCGGTTCGGCCGAGAAGTGCGTGATAGCAACTGCGAAACGGGACAATATCAAAGATTAACTCCTCGCTTCAGAAGTTGTCCGGTGATCCGAAGACCACTTCCAGTGTGATTGAGCTCGTGCAATGGGCCTCTACACCTGGGATGACGCCCTTAAAGGTGGTTTTGGTGGGTTTGATCCTCGAGGGATCGATACCCATTTTTCACACTGTATCCAGATAGAGCAGGTTCAGGCTGCTGCCGCCATCCATAAGGACTCGGGTGAGGTGAAATCCGTTGATGATGGGGTCTAGGACCAGTGCGGAGGATCCGCCATGACGGATACTAGTGGGGTGGTCCCTGCGATTAAAGGTGATCGGACAAGCGGACCATGGGTTGAACTTTGGGGCGACGGGCTCCATCGCATAGACGTCCCTTAGTGCATGCTTCCGCTCCCTCTTGGGAATGTGGGTTGCATATATCATGTTCACCGTCTTCACTTGTGGGGGAACCCCTTCTGTCCTCCCATGTTCAGCGGCCGGGGCTCCTCCTCATCATCACTATGCAGCCCCTTGTCCTTGTTTTCGGCATTTAACTTGACGGCCTGCTTGAACACCCAACATTCTCTGTTGGTGTGATTGGCTGGCTTGTCAGGGGTGCCGTGGATTTGACACGAGCGATCCAGTATGTGATCCAAACTGGACAGAGCCGGAGTACTTCTTTTAAATGGCTTTTTCTGCTGATTGGATCTAGAGCCTCTGAATCCGGCATTGACTGTTGTATCCTCTGTGTTATTACCGTTATTGCGGCGCTTTGGTCTGTTACGACACGGTCTGCCATTGGCATCTTTGGTATCCGAAGTGCCCGGATTCCTCGCCCGCGCAAAATCGGTTCATGAGTGTCGTGAGGGCTGCCATAGACTTCGGCTTCTCCTGGCCGAGGTGGCGGGCAAGCCACTCGTCACGGATGTTGTGCTTGAATGCCGCTAGGGCCTCTGTGTCCGGATAGTCGACAATTTGGTTTTTCTTAGTCAGGAACCATGTCCAGAATTGTCTGGCCGATTCCCCTGGCTGCTGAGTTATATGGCTCAAGTCATCAGCGTCCGGTGGTCGCACATAAGTGCCCTGGAAGTTGTCAAGGAATGCGTCTTCCAAATCCTCCCAACTGCCGACGGAGTCTGCTGGCAAGCTATTCAGCCAATGTCGAGCTGGTCCTTTGAGTTTTAGTGGGAGGTACTTGATGGCATGTAGATCATCACCACGAGCCATGTGGATGTGAAGGAGGAAATCCTCAATCCATATAGCGTGATCTGTTGTACCATCATATGATTCGATATTTACGAGTTTAAAACCCTCCAGGAATTCGTTATCCATAACTTCATCAGTGAAGCATAGGGGGTGTGCGGCACCTCTGTGCCGGGCTATATCACGACGCAGTTCGTATGAGTCTTGTCTGCTGAATTCGGCCCGGCCGGATTTACCTTTAGTGTATCCGGCGCGGCGGTCATCGTCCCATGTTGGCGCACGCCCCCGTGACCCATATATTTACCTTGCATGTTTTGCCCTGCTGTCCAATACGTCTCGCAGGTCCCGTGTGTTGCCCCGGGCCTTGGTATTTTTGATTGAGTGGCGACGGGGTGCATGCTGAACTTCAGGATGAAACGCTTCTCTGGCTTGGCCACGCGATGGCCGATCAGCCGCATCGTACACTGGTGATGGAGGTTTCAATGCTTCCTCCTCGAGGTGAGGTAGCAACCCACGTTTTGGGTAACTCTTGGAGGGGCGCTCGAGTTCGTATTCCTCGGCTGCAAGGATTTCGGTCCATCTGTCTGCTAGCAAGTCTTGATCAGCTTGAAGCTGTTGTTGTTTTTTCTTCAGGCTATTTGTTGTGGCCATAAGCCGGCGCTTGAAGCGCTCCTGCTCAACGGGATCCTCAGGCACGATAAATTCTTCGTCGCCGAGGCTTGCCTCGTCTTCGGAGAGAGGCATGTAATTGTCCTCCTCCAGTTCTCCATCTGCTGCCTGCTCTGGAGGGCTAGCTTATTCATCCTCCGGCTCTAGATCGTGCTGGAGGGGATTGTGGTTGTCTTCGGCACTGTCCGGAGTGTTATTGTCTCCTGTGCCGGTATCACTACTTTTGTTGTGGCGGGACTTAGAGCGGCACCACTGACGTCGATGCTTTGGTTGCTTCTTGGAGGGGTCATCCTCCGCTGTCTCGTCGCCATTGCCTTCTTTGGGGTATCCACCATGTATATATCATATGATGAGGTGGCGGTACAGCGCCCTGTGGGTGGTGGTTCCTGTTCGTCTACTACATCATCGTCCATACCGTTGATGTCTTCAGAGTCGAAGTCAAGCATGTCGGTTAAATCGTCGACAGTGGCTACTAAGTGGGTGGTGGGTGGGTAGAGAATTTCTTCATCGTCCGCATCCCATTCTAACCGGACATAGTTCAGCCAAGGTTCTCCTGACAAGGAGAGAGACCTTAATGAATTTAGCACATCGCCAAAATGCGAGTGCTGAAAGATATCCGCGGAGGTGAACTCCATGATCGGCGCCCAGTCGGATTCGACATGCACGGATGCAAGTGGCTCGGAGTCCGTGGCCGGAGATGAATCCAGTGGTTCGGCGACACGGCTCTCGTAAGGGGTGAAGTCAGTATCTGGCTCTATCGCCACTGAGAGTGCGGCCTCCATGGTGGGGTCTATCCCTCCGCTCTCGGATGGCACGATTTGCTTCGGATTGACGGCCGAAGTAGTTGCAGATGTGATCTCCCGAATGTTGTCCGACAGCAGAGTTACATCACGCTCGTCGTGACTGTGCGGCGCACCTGACATGGGCTCGTATCCGTCAAAGATCAAGTCTCCGGGGATGTCAGCAGTGTAGTTTAAGTTTCTGAACCTGACCTGATGGCCAGGGGCATAGCTCTCGATCTGCTCCAGATGGCCGAGCGAGTTGGCCCGCAGTGTGAAGCCGCCGAATATGAAGATCTGTCCGGGGAGGAAAACCTCACCCTAGACCGCATCGTTACCAATGATCGAAGGAGCCATCGAGCCTTACGGTGACGGCACAGTGGAACTCTCAATGAAAGCACCAATGTCGGTGTCAAAAACGATGGATCTCGGGTAGGGGGTCCCGAACTGTGCGTCTTAGGCAGATGGTAATAGGAGACAAGGGACACGATGTTTACCCAGGTTCGGGCCCTCTTGAAGGAGGTAATACCCTACGTCCTGCTTGATTGTTCTTGGTGATATGAGTATTACAAGAGTTGATCTACCACGAGATCGTAGAGGCTAAACGCTAGAAGCTAGCCTATGGTATGATTGTATATTGTCCTACGGACTAAACCCTCCGGTTTATATAGACACCGGAGGGGGCTAGGGTTACACAGAGTCGGTTACAAGGGAGGAGATCTACATATCCGTATTTCCTAGCTTGCCTTCCACGCCAAGGAGAGTCCCATCCAGACACGGGACGAAGTCTTCAATCTTGTATCTTCATAGTCCAACAGTCCGGCCAAAGGATATAGTCCGGCTGTCCGGAGACCCCCTAATCCAGGAGTCCCTCAGGAATCGTACTTGGACTAGTGAGTCCTAGTAGGACTCCCCACACCTGGCGCGCCCCCCTTGGGCCGGCCACCTCTCCTCCCCCCTTTATATACGTGGGAGGGGGGCACCCCAAATAGACACCAAGCCTTCTCTTATCCGTGTGCGGTGCCCCCCTCCACAGTTACACACCTCGGTCATATCGTCGTAGTGCTTAGGTGAAGCCCTGTGCCGGTAACTTCATCATCACCGTAGCCACGCCGTCGTGCTGACGAAACTCTCCCTCATCCTCAACTGGATCAAGAGATCGAGGGACGTTATCGAGCTGAACGTGTGCTGAACGCGGAGGTGCCGTACGTTCGGTGCTTGGATCGGTTAGATTGCGAAGACATTCGACTACATCAACTGCATTACTAAACGCTACCGCTTTCGGTCTACGAGGGTACATGGACACACTCTCCCCGCTCATTGCTATGCTTATCCTAGATAGATCTTGCGTGATCGTAGGATTTTTTTTTTGAAATACTACGTTCCCCAACAAGTAACATACCGATGACAAAGGGAATAACGTATGTTATCATTACGGTATTACCGATAAAGATCTTCGTCGAATATGTGGGAACCAATATGAGCATCCAGGTTCTACTGTTAATTATTGACCGGAGAGGTGTCTCGTTCATGTCTACATAGTTCTCGAAACCGTAGGGTCCGCACGCTTAATGTTTGATGACGATTTTGTATTATATGAGTTATGTGATTTGGTGACCGAATGTTGTTAGAAATCCCGGATGAGATCACAGACATGACTAGGTGTCTCGAAATGGCCGATAGGTAAAGATTCATATATAGGACAATGATATTCGGACACCGAAAGTGTTCTGGGGGTATCGGGTACATATCGGGTCACCGGAAGGGGTTCTGGGCATCCCCTCGACAACTACATGGGCCTAATGGGCCAAGAAGGGGACAGACCAACACCTAGGGCCCTGGTGCGCCCCATGTAGGCCAAAATAGGGGGAAGTAAAGAGGGGAAGGGGGAAAGGAAGGGGACGGATTCGGCCTCCCCCTTCCTTCTCTCCTCCCTCCTCCTTCCTTCCCCCTTCAGATGAATATAGAAGGGGGGAGGCCAAATTGGGAGGCGCCCAAGTAGGATTCCTCCTACTTGGGGTGCCCACTTGGCTACCTCTCCTCCTCTCCAACCTATATATATGAGGGGGCACCGCTAGAACACACAATATTGATTCCTAGCCGTGTGCGGCGCCCCCCTCCACAGTTTGCGCCTCCGGTCTTATTGTCGTAGTGCTTAGGCGAAACCCTGCACGGATCACTTCACAATCACCATCACCATGTCGTCATGCTGACAAAACTCTCCCTCGACACTTTGCTGGATCAAGAGTTCGAGGTACGTCATCGAGCTAAACGTGTGCAGAACTCGGAGGTGCCGTACATTCGGTGCTTGATCGGGTGGAACGAGAAGAAGTTCGACTACATCAACTGCATTGTCAAACGGTTCCACTTTCGGTATACGATGGTACGTGGACACACTCTCCCCCTCTCGTTGCTATGCATCTCCTAGATAGATCTTACATGAGCGTAGGAAATTTTTGAAATTTCATGCTACGTTCCCCAACAGTGGCATCCGAGCCAGGTCTATGCATAGATGATATGCACGAGTAGAATACAAAGAGTTGTGGGCGGTGATAGTCATACTGCTTACCACCAATGTCTTATTTTGATTCGGCGATATTGTTGGATGAAGCGGCCCGGACCAACCTTTCATGACCACGTTCATGAGACCGGTTCCACCGACAGACATGCAACTAGTTTTGCATAAAGGTGGCTGGCGAGTGTCTGCTTCTCCAACTTTAGTTGAATTGAATTTGATTGCGGGCGGTCCTTGTTGAAGGTTAAAACAAAAAACTTGATAAATCACCATTGTGGTTTTGATGCGTAGGAAATAACTGTTCTTGCTAGAAGCCCGTAGCAGCCACGTAAAACTTGCAACAAAAAAGTAGAGGACGTCTACCTTGTTTTTTACAGGGCATGTTGTGATGTGATATGGTCAAGACATGATGTGATCTACGTTATTGTATGAGATGATCATGTTTTGTAAAAGATATCGACACCTAGCAGGAGCCTTAGGGTTGTCACTTTATTGTATGAAATGCAAACACCATGTAATTGCTTTACTTTATCACTATGCGTTAGCGATAGTTGTAGAAGCAATAGTTGGCGAGACGACCATGACGCTACAACGGAGATCAAGGTGCCAAGCCAGTGATGATGGAAATCATGACGGTGCATTGGAGATGGAGATCAAAGGCACAAGATGATGATGTCCATATGAAAGGATCGAGAAGAGGTGTCTATAGGGGGGGGGTGAATAGACTCTTAACAAGAAAAAGTTGTAGTTTTTTTATTTTCTTCAAGTTAAGGTGGAGTTTTAGGACAAGTTTAAACATTCACAATACATTCAAGCAAGCATGGCAAGATTATATGAGCAGCAGAAAGTAAAGCATGCAATTTGCAAGAAAGTAAAGGGATGTGATTGGAGTGTGCAAACGCAATTGGAGACACGGAGATTTTTGGTGTGGTTCCGATAGGTGGTGCTATCGTACATCCACGTTGATGGAGACTTCAACCCATGATGGGTAACGGTTGTGCGAGTCCACGGAGGGCTCCACCCACGAAGGGTCCACGAAGAAGCAACCTTGTCTATCCCACCATGGCCATCGCCCACGAAGGACTTGCCTCACTAGGGTAGATCTTCAGGAAGTAGGCGATCTCCTTGCCTGTAAAAAACTCCTTGGTTCAACTCCACAATCTTGACAGAGGCTCCCAAGTGACACCTAACCAAACTGGGAGACACCACTCTCCAAAAGGTAATAGACGGTGTGTTGATGATGAACTCCTTGCTCTTGTGCTTCAAATGATAGTCTCCCCAACACTCAACTCTCTCACACATATTTGGATTTGGTGGAAAGATGATTTGAATGGAAAGCAAGTTGGAGAAGGCTAGAGATCAAGATTTATGTCGTTGGAGTGGATTATCTTGACCTCAACACATGAGTAGGTCGTTCTCTCTCAGAAAATGTATGATGGAAGTGTAGGCATGTTCTGATGGCTCTCCTCACAAATGAAGAGTGGGTGGAGGGGTATTTATAGCCTCCACACAAAATCTAACCATTAAACACAAATCACCAAACTCGGTGGGACCGAATCAGACAACTCGGTCAGACCGATTTAGTTCATAATGTGAACGTTAGGACTTTCGGTGGGACTGATATGATCAACTCTGTGGGACCGATGTGCTAGGGTTAGGGTAAAACCTCATCTCGGTTTGACCGGTTACGCAAACTTAGTGAGACTGATTTTGGTAATAAGAAAAATAGAGAGTTAGTCAAGCAGACTCGGTGGGACCGATTGCATATCTCGGTGGGACCGAAATTATTGCAATGCGTAACAGAGAGTGAGGGAGTCCTGGATTAGGGGGTCTCCGGACAGCCGGACTGTATCCTTTGGCCGGACTGTTGGA
This sequence comes from Triticum dicoccoides, assembly GCF_002162155.2. Lineage (NCBI taxonomy): Eukaryota > Viridiplantae > Streptophyta > Magnoliopsida > Poales > Poaceae > Triticum > Triticum dicoccoides. Next base: position 183,305,512 of record NC_041382.1, on the reverse strand, counting down.
CTATGAAGATACAAGATTGAAGACTTCATCTCGTGTCCAGATGGGACTCTACTTGGCGTGGAAGGCAAGCTAGGCAATACAGATATGTATATCTCCTCCTTTGTAACCGACCTTGTGTAACCCTAGCCCCCTCCGTTGTCTATATAAACCAGAGGGTTTTAGTCCATAGGACAACATACAATCATACCATAGGCTAGCTTCTAGGGTTTAGCCTCTCCGATCTCATGGTAGATCAACTCTTGTAATACTCATATCATCAAGAATAAATCAAGGAGGACGTAGGGTTTTACCTCCATCAAGAGGGCCCGAACCTGGGTAAAACATCGTGTCCCTTGCCTCCTGTTACCATCCGCCTTAGACGCACAGTTCGGGACCCCCTACCCGAGATCCGCCGGTTTTGACACCGACAGAGAGTTTGCAAGCCCATCTAGGTGAGACCGAGATCCCATCGGTGAGATCGAATTGATTAGGGTTTGTGGCAGTGGCTATGTCAAGTGAACTCGGTGGCGCCGGATCGAAAGTTTCGGTGGGGCCGAGTTTGACTTTTGGTTTGGGTCATAAGTGGATTTGGGAAAGTGGTTGAGGGTTTTGGAGCATATCACTAAGCATTTTGAGAAAGCAAGCCATTAAGGAACACCTCATCCCCTTTCAATATTATTGGCTTTCCTATGGACTCAATGTGATCTTGGATCACTAAAAGTAAAATGTAGAGTCTTGAGGTTTTGAGCTTGAGCCAATCCTTAGCATCTTGAAAGGGTTCCATATCTTCTTGTCCACGCCACTCCATCCGTTGAACTTGTCTGAAATATACTAGAGGAAAACATTAGTCCAACAAGAGATATGTTGACATTAATTACCAAAACCATCCAGGGAGCACTTGTGCTTTCAATCTCCCCCTTTTTGGTAATTGATGACAACATACATCAAAGATTTAGATAAAGATATAGAGAATACCAAGTAAAGCTTTGGAAAGACATGTAACATGCATAGGCTCCCCCTACATGTATGCAATCATGTCAATATGAAATGTAAGAGCATGTGAATGCATAATCATGACAGAGCAGGCAAAGTGTTACATGTATCTTGGCTATATGCCTCAGGGCAAATGATATGAATATATGAAGTGTAACTTCATGTTCATGATTCCTTCTTGCAAAAAATATGTACATCAGCAAGAAATCATCATGCACATGAGTGTGTTGCATATAATTAGTTTGTGGTCTTGAGCTAGCTTAGGAAGAGATGAACCTGAGTAAACATTGTTAGATAACACAGACACTGTCGGATGTGGGGTTCCGGGAAACCCTTAAGGTTCGAACACTGGGGTGCGCGCGAAGTGTTTTCCTCCCGCCGATCTACGCCCTAGCTCGCTAAGATCTCGCGGATGAACTCGACGAACTTGCAACACAGAAAGACACAAGATTTATACTGGTTCAGGGCACCATTATGGTGTAATAGCCTACTCCAGTGTGGTGGTGGTGGATTTCCTCTAGGGCTGATGATGAACAATACAAGGGGAAGAACAGCCTCCTGAGGTTAAGGTGTTCTCGTGTTTGGTGCACTCGTGTGGTTGGGGATGATTTTGATGATCTGTCCACTCTTGTCCGTCCCCCCTTTCGTGGTGGTGGCTAGCTCTACTTATATAGGCCCTGGTCCTCTTCCCAAATATTGGGCGAGAAGGGAGCCAACAACGGTGGGTAAATTTGAAGGGGGACAACCAGTACAAGCTATCCTGACAAAGGTGGTCTCCGCCTGCGAAAGGCTCTGGTGGTGACACCGTCTTGGGCTCCATGATGACCTCCATCTTGCCGTCCTTCTGTTCTTGGTCTTTTTGCACTGATATGGCAACCTTTGCCTGATGCCTCGGTACTCCTCGCCTGTGCTGGCCTCCTTAGCTCCAAAGAGGAAACAAGGATGCTGCGCGGGCTGGTGCCCTCCTGGCACCTGCCTGGTGTCAATCGTCATGGCTCACGTCACGAGAGTCTCGTGAGGTTTGCCTCGCTTGTTATCCCTGCCCCTCGTGAGCCTGCCCGACTAGGCCACTCCAGAGGAGGTCTCGTGTCGTCCGCCTCGCGAGGCTTGGCCCCTCGCGAGGGTCTTGGATGCCTTGTTGATGAAGATGGGTCGTACGACCTGCTGGCTTAGCCACGCTGCGGGCCGCAGGCAGGCAAGTATGGGGACCCCCATTCCGAGAACGCCGACAGTATCCCCCGGGCCCAAGGTGCGCTGGGGCTTGGCTTCGCGGCAAGGCCAAGGGTCAAGTACGGAGCATCGCGGGCCCCCAAAAGCCTGCGGCCTCGGCAACTGCACGACTTGACAAGTCCCTGCGACATGCAAGGAAAACCATCATTACATGCGATCATGAGAGGTGCCTGAGGGAGTCCTGGATTAGGGGGTCTCCGGACAGCTGGACTATATCCTTTGGCCGGACTGTTGGACTATGAAGATACAAGATTGAAGACTGCGTCTCGTGTCCGGATGGGACTCTACTTGGCGTGGAAGGCAAGCTAGGCAATACGGATATGTATATCTCCTCCTTTGTAACCGACCTTGTGTAACCCTAGCCCCCTCCGGTGTCTATATAAACTGGAGGGTTTTAGTCCGTAGGACAACATACAATCATACCATAGGCTAGCTTCTAGGGTTTAGCCTCTCCGATCTCGTGGTAGATCAACTTTTGTAATACTCATATCATCAAGAGTAAATCAAGCAAGACATAGGGTTTTACCTCCATCAAGAGGGCCCGAACCTGGGTAAAACATCGTGTCCCCTGCCTCCTGTTACCATCTGCCTTAGACGCATAGTTCGGGACCCCCTACCTAAGATCCGCTGGTTTTGACACTGACATTGGTGCTTTCATTGAGAGTTCCTCTGTGACGTCGCCGTAAGGAAGGATGCCTCATCTTGTTGTTAAAAACAACATTACCACCGGGGGAGCTCTGGTAGTCAGCCAAACTCTCCGGCTAGGCAGTTTTGTCATGACTGCCTGTTCGGCCGCTGCACTGACGATGACTTCTCGGGTCATCAAAAATAGCCTCCACGTCGGCTCGGAATTCGTCGAGCAAATGCATCCAATGGAGCTCTCGTCCCTAAACGAACTCTTGGATCACATCGCCGCCTTGGGAGTCGCTATGGACTATGATCGGATTGGGCTTAAACCCGATCAAAGGGAGATTAACTCTCCATCGGTCACCCATCATGTTGCGGTGGTGGAGGAACAATGCGGCAACTCTTCCTCTATTTTGAGAACTAACTATGTCCGGATTCCTGAGCTCTCCGAGCGGGATACCCACTTACGGGAGGACATCACCCAAGCCCTGAACCTAGAATCAGGCAGCGGGCCAGACTTATCGGGCAGCACTCCGGAACCCAAACTTCCAAGATTGGAAACTCCTCGGCCCCTGGGTCTCAGATCGGGTAGGGGTTCGGACTCAAATCCACCCACCCACCCAGACATAAACAATCTTTCCCACATCAGGCAAGAGCCCAATGAAACAGTACATCATTATTGGGCCAGATTCCTCCCTGTGATGAACAAGGTTAAGGACTGTCGCGAGGAAGATGCAATCTCACTTTTCTGCAATAATTGCATGGACAAGGGACTCCTTAACGCCTTAAGTCGCCGTGACATATCACGCTTCACTGACTTGGCGTCCATAGTACGATAGTAATGTGCGATGGAAAGCGCCTGGAAAACCGAAACGAAATTTTGGGATAATCCGGCTCCGAATATACACCCAGTCCAAAGTAAAAGGTTGCACTATCATAAGACACCCGAGATAGTTGCAAAGAAACAAAAACCCTCTACGGGGCATGGAACCGCACTAGAGGGATGGCTTAACGGACCCTGCAAAATTCATAGTACAGCGGATACAATACCAACGCACAGCCTTAGAGCATGTTGGATACTCCGGCAGGTGGCAAAAAGTGGTGAGGATCTTTTTATCCCAAACGCCACAGAGCACCATCCCGTGGATAACAATACGGTGTTAAAAGTCTTTGAGACCTTCGCGTCAAATAATAGGCGCAAGCGAACACTCCGCAGCATGGCTGAAATCTGCCACGTAGCAGCAATAAATCCATGGAGTGACACGGCTATTACCTTCAATGCCAATGACGAACCTAAATTCCGAATAGCCCGAGCACCAGCCGTACTGGTCCTCAGTCCAATTGTGGACGGCTTTCGACTCACCAAAGTACTCATGGACGGCGGCAGCGGATTAAACCTCATCTATGAGGAAACTCTTCAAAAAATGGAAATAGACTGGAACCGCATTGAGCAAAGTAGCACAACCTTCAAGGGAATCATACCCAGTCGGGAGGCACGATGCGCTAGGAAAATCACACTAGATGTGGTATTCGGTATGCCAGAGAACTATAGGTCTGAAGAAATTACATTTCAAGTGGCCGCGTTCAGCAGTGGATACCACGCCCTTTTAGGACGTGAGGCGTTCACGATCTTCCAAGCCGTACCCCATTATGGGTACATGAAGCTCAAAATGCCCGGGCCCAACGGAATCATCACCCTCGCCAGTGATCCGGACATAGCACTCCGCGCCGAAAACAAACAGCCGCACTGGCCCTCGAGGCATTATCCGAAGCCCTCTCGGCCGAGGAATTAACCACGCTACGCTCCACAGTGGACATGGACGATGTGATCCTCGATAAGAGATCCAAGTCCACCTCTTTTAAACCAGCGGATGAAATAGTCAAATTCCATGTCCACCCAACGGACCCTACAAAAACAGCCTCCATCGGGGAACAGTTAAACCCCGCCGTGGACGCCGCACTACGAGAGTTCCTCGCGAGAATCGGGACATATTCGCCTGGCATCCCTCAGACATGCCAGGAATCCCATGCAGGCTGGCCGAGCACAGCCTCAATATCCTAAAGGGATTCAAGCCGGTCAAGCAAGCTCTTCGGCATTTCTCCGAACCTAAGAGACATGCCATGGGAGAGGAACTAGCCAAGTTATTGGAGGCCGGATTCATCAGAGAAATAAAACATCCGGACTGGCTAGCAAACCTGGTGATGGTACCAAAGAAGGATAAATCCTGGCGCCTTTGTGTCGATTTCAAGGACCTCAATAAAGCTTTCCCAAAGGATCCCTTCCCCTTTCCCCGCATCGATCAAATTATTGATGCTACCGCAGGACACAAGTCATTGTGTTTCCTCGACGCATACTCCGGTTACCACCAAATCAAGATGGCGGAGTCTGACCAAGCCGCAACAGCATTCATCACATCATACGGTCCCTTCTGTTTCAACACAATGCCTTTTGGGCTCAAAAATGCCGGCGCAACATATCAGCGCATGATTTAGACATGTCTAGAGAAACAAATCGGCAAAATAGTAGAGGCATGACGATGTGGTCATCAAAACCAAACACGTCGACTCTTTGAGAGACGACTTGAGGCTCACATTCGACAACCTCCGAACATACGGCATCAAGCTCAATCCGGAAAAATGCGTTTTCGGCGTACCAGCCGGAAAGCTCCTGGGTTTCATTGTCTCCAGTAGAGGTATTGAAGCTAATCCGGCCAAAATCCGAGCTTTGTCATAGTTGGCTACCCCAACAGACCTCAAACAAATCCAGAAGTTAACTGGATGCGTGGCGGCTCTAAGCCGCTTTATCTCCCGCTGAGGAGAAAAGGCTTTACCCCTTTATCGCCTCCTTCGGCGCACCGAACACTTCGAGTGGACGGACACTGCCACTGCCGGATTGGAAGAAATAAAGGCCATTTTAGCAACCAACCCAATCCTGGCCGTGCCAAACATCGGCGAACCAATGTTGTTGTACATTGCGGCAACTCATCAAGTTGTAAGCATAGTGCTCGTCGTCGAACGAGAAGTTGACGGACATAAATTCCCTCTTCAAAAGATGGTATACTATGTATCCACTGTCCTCACTCCATGCAAATCACGGTACCCACATTATCAAAAGATAGCCTATGCGGTATTCAAGGCATCCTGGAAGCTGCGACACTACTTTCAAGAGTGTTCGATTACAGTAGCCTCAGAAGTGCCACTTAATGATATTATAAACAACTGCGACGCTACGGGCCGGATTGCTAAATGGGCCATTGAGCTCCTCCTGTTCGACATAACATACAAACCTCGACAAGCCATTAAGTCGCAAGCATTGGCCGACTTTGTCGCCGAATGGACGGAGGCCGAACTCCCTAAAGAGTACGACGCATACTCCAATTGGATCATGCACTTCGACGGTTCTAAAATGCTGGCTGGTCTAGGGGCTAGCATCGTCCTGACGTCCCCAACCGGAGATACCGTTCAGTATGTACTGCAAATATTGTATACAGACTCCAACAACGCAGCCGAATATGAAGCTCTGTTGCATGGTCTTCGAATGGCAGTCTCCATGGGCATTCAACGCCTGGAGGTGCGTGGGGATTCAAACCTTGCAATATCCCAAATAAATGGAGACTTCGACGCCAAGGATTCGAAAATGGCGGCCTACCGAAACACCGTCCTAAAAATGTCATCTCGGTTCGAGGGGCTCGAATTTCACCATGCTGCTCGGGAAAACAATTAGGCAGCGGATATCCTCGCCCGCATCGGCGCAAAACGCGATGCAGTCCCCCCCAACATATTTCTGGAGAGGCTATTCAAGCCATCCGTAGTATGGGAAGGGGACACCGGTAACAATAGTCCGGACCCGGCCAAAATACCCGATACCGAACACTCGGACACAATCGGAGGCTCCACCACAGAAATAACACCTTCAGCCCACGTAATAATGGCCATCATAGCCCCGTGGATAGAACCATTCCTGGCCTACCTAACTAGGCAGGAACTTCCAGAGGACCAAAATGAGGCACGCTGCACAGTGCGGCGATCTAAGGCCTACAGGGTCCATGAGGGGGAATTGTATAAAAAAACACTACCGGAGTCCTTCAAAGGTGCATCTCCGAAGAGGAAGGGCGGAACCTTTTGGCAGAAATTCACGCCGGACTCGGCGGTCACCACGCCGCAGCCTGGGCTCTTGTAAGCAAGGCCTTCCGTATAGGATTCTATTGGCCAACAGCCCGGGCAGATGCACAGGACTTGGTCCAACGTTGCGTCGGTTGCCAGCTCTTTGCAAATCAAAGCCACATGCCACCCACCGCCCTCCAAACAATCCCCATTACACGACCCTTCGCGGTCTGGGGGCTTGACATGGTTGGACCCCTTAAAGGGGGAACCCACAAGAAAAAATACTTACTGGTCATGGTGGATAAATTCACCAAATGGACAGAGGCAAACCTGTTAAAACAGCCGAATCCGGACCGGTGATAGACTTCGTATCCGGGGTCGTACACCGTTATGGCGTCCCCCTTAGCATCATCACTGACAACGGCACGAACTTCACTATTGATGAGGTAAAACTCTGGTGCAGCAAAATGGGCGTCAAGCTCGATTATGCTTCAGTCTATCACCCACAAACAAACGACCAAGTTGAGCGAGAAAACGGTCTTATAATGAGCGGCATTAAACCCAGATTAGTGTGTTCCTTAACGGAGTCTAACACGCACTGGGTAGAGGAGCTCGACTCCGTACTCTAGGGGCTGCGGACCACGCTGAACCGTAGTACCGGATATACACCCTTCTTTATGGTGTACGGTGCAGAGGCAGTCTTGCCCTGCGACATAATTCATGACTCACCTCGGGTGCGCATGTACGAAGAAAGAGAAGCCGAGCTCGATCGGCAGGACAGTCTGGACACCCTGGAGGAGCAGCGCGACGTAGCAAAAGCTCGTTCCGCATTTTATCAGCAACAGGCTTGCAGATACCAAAGCAGAGAAGTATAGGCCAAAACTTATAACGTTGGCGAACTAGTTCTACGCCTGCCGGATAAGAAAAAGAACAAGCTCAAGCCCAAATGGGAAGGTCCCTTCATTATTGACCAAGTTCTGACCGGTGGAGCGTACCAACTACGGGATGCATCGACTAATCGACTCGAGCCGAACCCATGGAACGCGGCCAGGCTCCGAAGATTCTACGCCTAGCGCCAGACTCTATGTTCGTCCCCTTCCTCTGTCCATTTTTTGCATATGCATTATCTGTCTTGTTTTCCTTTCTTTCTTTCTTTTATTCTTTCTCTAGGCCTTCAAGGGCCAACTTGTGCCTCGCTTGCACACTATAGATGCGCTAGCCGCGCTCGTCATACCTGGGGGCTTCTTTCACAGAAGCTTAATTATTTATCTGGGCTTCATGCCCCGCACATGTGTTATGCTTCCGCATGTACCTTTTTTCGCCATTATATGCATCGATATGACTTAAGTTTTGGCCAAGCTGGGTTGCTTGGCTCTTGTATTTATGCCCTACGTTCCCGTTAATTCGGCTAGGGCATAAGGGGAGCACCTCTGCGATTGTTACTGCCGGGTCATCCGGATGTGTACCTCAGACTGGTGAAGCCGAAAGCTAGTGTTCTTAAGGGAATATTCGGTCGGTGAACAAAAGATGATTTTTTATTTTCCATATTTGCCCCCAGATGTTTTTTCCTGCGTTTCTTATCACAGTCCGGACATGCACTTTAGGGCATGCATACCCAGGGAAAGGAACCCTTAACGGATCTATTCTCCCTGGAAGATGTTTCTTACTACCCATGTAATATAACATAACTAGTTGGGCACTTGTCCGTTCAAGCACTAATGACCCCTACGCCTGGTATCCACGCATACCCCGGTTCTTCTAAACTGAGCGGGTATTCGGATACACTCCGGACTATCGGGTCCCGAGGTTGAAGCAAAAAGGTCCGCCAAGACAAATGATCTACAATCCGGCTAGAAGGCATTATACATGTCACTTTAATTACATAGTCATGCAGACTGACTAAATTCCTCTTCTATACCATCCAACAGGCAGTCTAGCCTACAATCCTGTTGGGAATACTTTGCGGCTAATTCTACTTGCCCATAAACTAAGCTAACGGGGATCTCTTTTCTGTCGGGCCCCACAGGTCTGACCTTGGCCATGTGATTTGGGTCAGCCTTGGTATACCGCGTCTTCACCATGGCCGAGGCTTCTCTGGCACCTTGTCGGCAGGCCGATATCTTCTATAATCGGAAGCGCCGCCATGCTCCCTTGAGCTTCTCCGTAAGCTCTGCAACGCCCTCTGGCAGGGAGACGGATGGCCACAAGGCCTGGGCAACACCTTGCATCACCTGCCGAACTTGTTCGTGCAGATGTGGGAGCTCGGATAGAAGATCACCCACAGATTCGGGCATTTCCTCCGCGGGACGACCCGTCAGCATACCTATAGACATAACACTGTCAGTCGGCTTCTTCGCCGAACTCCTTCAAAAGGATTCGTTCAAGCACTTACTGAACATGCCGCGCTGAAGCCGCTTATTCTCCTTCTCGGAGTATGCAAGCTGGGCTCGAACGTCTTTTAGTTCCACGCTCAGCTTGATATTTGCGTCTTGGAGATTGTTTTTCTCCCGCCTAACCTCAGTTAGCACGCGTTTGCCAGCCTCTAGCTGTCGCACGACATGCTGGTCCTGCATTGGGTCTTGCATTCCTCTAGCTCTTGTGATAGCCTATTATTCTTCTTTGTAAGAACCTGCACAATAAAGATGATCCTTAAATCAGTTCTGCTAACTGTTTCAAGTCTCAGGGGCTACTGATACATATAAATCGTCAGATCTACTTACCTGTACATCCTTTACATACTGATCCGTGGCTCTGGCTAGACCATCTTGAGCAGCACGGAGGTACGCCTCTCCAGAATTGAAGGCATCAAATGCCTCTGGTGAGAAACAAGCGTCACGGAGTACGGCCCGGCGGCACCTATGATTCATGGCACTTTCCACTTCTGAGTTTGTAGCGGATAATCTATCCGCATCCTCTGTAGTGGGATTATCTGGCGCCCGCCCCATATCGTCTTCCGCCTCTATGTCCGGTCCTGGCACCCGACTGGTGGAAGCGTGATTAGTAACATCGCCGACATATTTCGGCGAGCGTTTTTTCTGTTAAAGAAACTTGAGCGTCATTACATTTCGAGAAAGACGACAACCATGGAGCGGGTTTTTGGTTATACCTTTGCGCCGGTGTCTCCGTCCTGACCGGCTTCCTTTTTGGCCTACCCGGCCTCGGTGCCTCTTGTTGGCGAGTTGCTGCGGGTTCGGCAGGGCGTCCCGAATGCCTTCCCTGTAAAAACACCATATGTATATGGTAGGTGAAGTGTCTAAAAGGGGATCCTAGTTTTTGGAGTTGGGATTTTTTGGTTTTCTTACGTGCGATGCAGGAAGCAATCCGGGATAGTCGACCGTAATGGCCACCATGGCATCATCACAGCTTAACTAATAGAACTGCCGGTCTATCAGCTCCACGAATATAACCGGATCTTCTTCAAGTCCGGAGTCGAGGGCCCGGTCAGGGTCCTCTGGTTGTGGAGACGGGCTGCTGACCTCCTTTATGGCTTTTCGTAGTTCCTGCCGCAAAGTGGCAAGGTGAATATTTATGACAAATAATGCGGGACAAATGGGAATAAGCAGATATAACTTACCCAGCTTGGAGGATTGTACATGGAGAATCCGTCCTGTGGATTGATGCGGATGAACTCCTCTTCCTCTCCCTTGAACAATTCAGACAGAATTTTTGCTAAAGCGGCAGCATTGTTCGGACCCTTACGCCCGCAATGGGTGGCATCATCTGCCCCGTTAAAACACCACAAGGGGTGCCCACGATATTGAAGTGGTTGTACTCCCCGCATTATGCAAATCGACATAACTTCGACTACTGTCAATCCTGATCGAGCCAGTGCTTTAATCCGGTTCATCAGGTAGAGGACTTCTCCATTGTCTTCCACCTAGGGGCTCCGTGGGTGCCAGCTTCGACGTTTCTTCAGAGGGCCATTGCTGAACTCAGGAAGACCCCACCGAACAGGGTCCGGAAGGGGAACGTCCTCCGTATAAAACCATTCCGAAGGCCAATCTTCGGAGGACTTCTTCGGGGTACTGGACAGGTATCCGGTACCGGCGATGCGCTATATTTCGGCTCTGCCCACTTGATAAAGTGATCCCCTCTGTGTGCGAGGGACGAGGCAAAATAGCCATTTCCACAGCTCGAAGTGAGCCTCGCAGCCCAGGAACAACTCGCAGAGAGCAACACAGCCGACGATATGTAGAATTGAGGCAGGGGTGAAATTGTGTAATTTGAGGCCGTAGAACTCCAGGAGCCCGCAGAGGAACGGATGAATTGGAAATCCGAGTCCCCTCAATAGATAGGGGACAAGGCATACCCGCTCCCCCATAGAGGGGCTAGGGAAGCTCTCCGCTTGCTCCCCGCCATTGTAGGTGGCGAGCCCGGCTCGGACGGGCACCACATACGCCGGAGGGAGAAATCCCTTGGTCTGCAGTTCGACCAATCGACTGTGTGGGACTGAACACCTCTCCCAATCACCGGGTTTAGGGCTACGGGGGAGGAGGAGGAGCTGCGGAGGTCGGCCATGCTGGAATGGATCTTTCCGAAATGCGCTCTGATGGATTCTCGCTGGGGGGAGGATGGTATGGATCGGATCTAAGAATCCCCATCCCTTTAATAGACAATTTATTTATCTGGCTAGGGGGACGAATGTAAAAGCGCCCTGGCGCCTCGTATTCATTCGACGCGTGGGAGATAGCCCTTATTGGGCACAGAAGCCAAGAGGTTTAACATTTATGAGGCCAGACACTGCTTACGAACACTCGAAAATTGGAAAAGAACCCGCCTTGCAATGCCGAAGACAACACTGCATGCCAGACTCATCATCATTGAAGCCTGGTTCACGGGCTACCGAGGGAGTCCTGGATTAGGGGGTCTCCGGACAGCCGGACTGTATCCTTTGGCCGGACTGTTGGACTATGAAGATACAAGATTGAAGACTTCATCTCGTGTCCGGATGGGACTCTACTTGGCATGGAAGGCAAGCTAGGCAATAAGGATATGTATATCTCCGCCTTTGTAACCGACCTTGTGTAACCCTAGCCCCCTCCGGTGTCTATATAAACCGGAGGGTTTTAGTCTGTAGGACAACATACAATCCTACCATAGGCTAGCTTCTAGGGTTTAGCCTCTCCGATCTCGTGGTAGATCACCTCTTGTAATACTCATATCATCAAGAATAAATCAAGCAGAACATAGGGTTTTACCTCCATCAAGAGGGCCCGAACCTGGGTAAAACATCGTGTCCCCTGCCTCCTGTTACCATCCTCCTTAGACGCATAGTTTGGGATCCCTACCCGAGATCCGCCGGTTTTGACACCGACAGAGAGTTTGCATGCCCAACTAGGTGAGACCGAGATCCCATTGGTGAGATCAAATTGATTAGGGTTTGTGGCAGTGGCTATGTCAAGTGAACTCGGTGGCGCCGGATGGAAAGTTTCGGTGGGGCCAAGTTTGACTTTTGGTTTGGGACATAAGTGGATATGGGAAAGTGGTTGAGGGTTTTGGAGCATATCACTAAGCATTTTGAGAAAGCAAGCCATTAAGGAACACCTCATCTCCTTTTAATAGTATTGGCTTTCCTATGGACTCAATGTGATCTTGATCACTAAAAGTAAAATGTAGAGTCTTGAGCTTTTGAGCTTGAGCCAATCCTTAGCATCTTGAAAGGGTTCCATATCTTCTTGTCCATGCCACTCCATCCGTTGAACTTGTCTGAAATATACTAGAGGAAAACATTAGTCCAACAAGAGATATGTTGACATTAATTACCAAAACCATCCAGGGAGCACTTGTGCTTTCAATCTCCCCCTTTTTGGTAATTGATGACAACATACATCAAAGATTTAGATAAAGATATAGAGAATAACAAGTAAAGCTTTGGAAAGACATGTAACATGCATAGGCTCCCCCTACATGTATGCAATCATGTCAATATGGAATGTAAGAGCATGTGAATGCATAATCATGACAGAGTAGGCAAAGTGTTACATGTATCTTGGCTATATGCCTCAGGGCAAATGATATGAATATATGAAGTGTAACTTCATGTTCATGATTCCTTCTTGCAAAAAAATATGTACATCAGCAAGAAATCATCATGCACATGAGTCTGCTGCATATAATTACTTTGTGGTCTTGAGCTAGCTTAGGAAGAGATGAACGTGAGTAAACACTGTTAGATAACACAGATACTGTCGGATGTGGGGTTCTGGCAAACCCTTAAGGTTCGAACACTGGGGTGCGCGCGAAGTCTTTTCCTCCTACCGATCTACGCCCTAGCTCGCTAAGATCTCGCGGATGAACTCGACAAACTCGCAACACAGAAAGGCACTAGATTTATACTAGTTCGGGCTGCCGTTGTGGTGTAATGCCCTACTCCAGTGTGGTGGTGGTGGATTGCCTCTAGGGCTGATGATGAACAATACAGGGGGAAGAACAGCCTCCTGAGGTTGAGGTGTTCTCGTGCTTGGGGCACTTGTGTGGTTGGGAATGATCTTGATGATCCGTCCACTCTTGTCCGTCCCCCCTTTCGTGGTGGTGGCTAGCTCTACTTATATAGGCCCTGGTCCTCTTCCCAAATATTGGGCTGGAAGGCAGCCAACAACAGCGGGAAATTTGAAGGGGGACAACCAGTACAAGCTATCCTGACAAAGGTGGTCTCCACCTGCGAAAGGCTCTGGTGGTGACGCCGTCTTGGGCTCCATGATGACCTTCGTCTTACCGTCCTTCTGTTCTTGGTCTTGGTGCACCGATATGGCAACCTTTGCCTCATGCCTCGGTACTTCTCGCCTGCGCTGGCCTCCTTAGCACCAAAGAGGAAACAAGGATGCTGCGCGCGCTGGCGCCCTCCTGGCACCCGCCTGGTGTCGATCGTCATGGCTCACGTCACGAGAGTCTCGTGAGGTTTGCCTCGCCTTGTTATCCCTGCCCCTCGTGAGCCTGCCTGACTAGGCCACTCCAGAGGAGGTCTCGTGTCATCCGCCTCGCGAGGCTTGGCCCCTCGTGAGGGTCTTGGATGCCTTGTTGATGAAGATGGGCCGTACGGCCTGCTGGCTTAGCCACGCTATGGGCCGCAGGCAGGCAAGTCTGGGGACCCCCGTTCCCAGAATGCCGAGAGTAGCCCCCGGGCCCAAGGTGCGCTCGGGCTTGGCTTCGCGGCAAGGCCAACGGTCAAGTACGGAGCACCGCGGGCCCCAAAAGCCTGCGGCCTCGGGTGACGTGTGGCGGTTGATTGGACGTGGGCGTCTCCGCTTCCCCACACTGCCTCGGCAACTGCACGACTTGACAAGTCCCTGCGACATGCAAGGAAAACCATCATTACCTGCGATCGTGAGAGGTGCCTGAGGGAGTCCTGGATTAGGGGGTCTGCGGACAGCCGGACTATATCCTTTGGCCGGACTATTGGACTATGTAGATACACGATTGAAGACTTCGTCTCGTGTCCGGATGGGACTCTACTTGGCGTGGAAGGCAAGCTAGGCAATACGGATATGTATATCTCCTCCTTTATAACCGACCTTGTGTAACCCTAGCCACCTCCGGTGTCTATATAAACCGGAGGGTTTTAGTCCATAGGACAACATACAATCAAACCATAGGCTAGCTTCTAGGGTTTAGCCTCTCCGATCTCGTGGTAGATCAACTCTTGTAATACTCATATCATAAAGAATAAATCAAGCAGGACGAAGGGTTTTACCTCCATTAAGAGGGCCCGAACATGGGTAAAACATCGTGTCCCCTGCCTCCTGACGCACAGTTCGGGACCCCCTACCCAAGATCCGCCGGTTTTGACACCGACATTGGTGCTTTCATTGAGAGTTCCTCTATGTCGTTGCCATTAGGCTTGATGGCTCCTACGATCATTGATAGCAATGCAGTCCAGGGTGAGACTTTTCTCCCTGGACAGATCTTTGTGTTCGGCGGCTTCGCACTGCGGGCCAACTCGCTTGGCCATCTAGAGCAGATCGAAAGTTACGCCCCTGGCCACCAGGTTATGGTTGGAAGCTTAAACTACACAGCCGATATCCACGGAGACTTGATCTTCGATGAATTCGAGCCCCTGCCTTGTGTGCCACGCGGTCACGATGAGTACGATTTAGCTCTACCATCGGACAGTGTTTGAGAAATTGTACCGACAGCCTCTCTGACCCTCAATTCGGAGCCAGTTTTCGCCATCCGTGGACGGGTGGATAGACCCCGCCCCAGAGGCCGTATCCTTTGCGGCGATCGAGCCGAATATTGACCTTACACTTCACGAGAGCCGTGTGGCCAAACTGTTGGATCCTTCTCCGGACACGGACTCCGAACCGCCTGCGCCGTTCCTGTCGAATCCGATTGGGCACCGATCATGGAGTTTACCTCCGTGGATATTTTTCAGCACTCGCCGTTTGGTGACATACTGAACTCATTAAGGTCTCTCTCCTTGTTAGGAGAGTCCTGGCCGAACTACGTCCGGCAGGATTGGGATGCGTATGACGAAGAAATTTGCCGCCCACCCACCACCCACTTAGTAGCCACTGTCGATGACTTAACCGACATGCTCGACTTCGACTCTGAAGGCATCGACGGTATGGAGGACGATGCAGGAGGCGAAGAGGAACCACTGCCCACAGGGCACTAGACGCCCACTTCATCACATGACGTATACATGGTGGACACACCTAAAGATAATAACTACGATGAACAGAAGGACACAGCGAAGGGTTGTTCCCTCAAGAAGCAGTCAAAGCGGCGGCGTAAACGCCGCTCCAAATCCCGCCTCGGCAGAAATAACGATCACATAGACCCAGCGTTAGAGCAGGGTGAACCATTGCCGGACCATGGCAACATGAAAAATCAAGCTGAACAACCCAACCCCGTCGAAGATAACTGTCCGGATGACATCACACCGGACAGGCGCCAGGAGAAACATAATGCCCACCAAAGGCTTGTTGCCACGGCGAGGAGTCTGAAAAAACATAAGCAAAGGCTCAAGGCTGCACAAGACACACTCAAAATCAAATGGATTGAAGTACTCAGCACTGCAGTGAAATACGGCAGTAATCGCCACACCAAGAGCTATCCGAAGCGAAAGTTGCTACCTGAATTTGATGAGGAGGCCTTAGATCCTCCACAATTAAAAAATAAAACGGCCATCCGGTCGGATAGACGACCTCATAGCCAACATAAAGCGGCAATCAACGCCACACATAAACCAGTACGCGATCCGCGTCAGGGCTCGCATCAAAAGGACGACGCAACCAGATCCATCTATGGACCATGCAGGCACGCTCCAACATACAATGCAACACAACAAACATTCGAACACCACGGTGCACCCAAATACATGGGTGCCGCACACCCTCTATGTTTCACCGACGAGGTGCTGGATCATGAATTTCCAGAGGGATTCAAACCCGTAAACATAGAGGCGTACAACGGAATAACAGACCCAGGGGTCTGGATTGAGGACTACATCCTCCATATCCATATGGCTCGAGGAGATGATCTCCACGCCATCAAGTACTTACCCCTCAAGCTCAAAGGGCCAGCTCGGCACTGGCTTAAAAGCCTCCCTGAAAACTCCATCAGAAGCTGGGAAGAGCTCGAAGACGCCTTTCGGGCAAATTTTCAAGGGACATATGTCCGACCACCTGATGCAGACGATCTAAGTCATATAACTCAACAGCCCGGTGAGTCAGCCTGAAAACTTTGGAACAGGTTCCTCACTAAAAAGAACCAAATAGTTGACTGTCCGGACGCGGAAGCCTTAGCAGCCTTCAAGCATAGCGTTCGAGACGAATGACTTGCCAGACACCTCGGTCAAGAAAAGCCGAGAACAATGGAAGCATTAACAAGCCTCATGACCCGTTTTTGCGTGGGCGAGGACAGCTGGTTAGCCCGATGCAGCACCAGCGACCCAAGTACATATGAAGTCAGGGATGGAAATGGGAAATCATGACGCAGCAAGAATAAGCGCCAGAATAAAGAAGACAACCCGAAGAGCACGGCGGTAAACGCCGGATTTAGAAGCTCTCGGCCAGGGCAGCAGAAGCCGCCCTCCAAAGGCAACATAGAAGAATTGTCCAGCATAAACAAAATTTTGGACCAAATATGTCAGATCCATAGCACCCCTGATAAACCTGCAAATCATACCCATAGAGAAAGTTGGGTCTTCAAACAGTCCGGCAAGCTCAACGCCGAACACAAGGGGCAGGATACACCAAGTGAAGACGAGGACGAGCCTCACAAGAAAAGCACAGGGGAACAGAAGAAATTCCCACCAGAAGTCAAAACAGTCAACGTGTTACACATGATAAAAGGGCGAGACAAAGCGGCACCTTTAGAGGAATGTGCCCCAGGGCCTATCACCGCGGAGCTCTGCCACTGGTCGTCCCAACCGATCACCTTCGACCATCGAGATTACTCGGCAAGTATCCGGCGTGCAGGATGGATGCCTTGGTATTAGATCCAATAATTGATGGATACCACTTCACCCGAGTCCTGATGGACGGCGGCAGCAGTTTGAATATGTATATCAGGACACAGTCCGCAAAATGGGGATATACCCAACAAAAATTTGCTGCAGCAATGCTACCTTTAAAGGAGTAACGCCAGGCCCGGAGGCTCACTGCAGGGGCTCCGTGCTACTAGAGGTTATATTCGGCTTCCCGACAACTTCCGCAGCGAAAATTTAACTTTCCACGTCGCTCCATTCCAAAGTGGCTATCAAGCACTACTCGGACGCGAAGCTTTTGCTCGCTTTAACGCAATACCGCATTACGCTTCCCTCAAGCTCAAGATGCTCGGTCCACACGACATCATTACAGTAAATGGAAATATTGAGCGCTCCTTGCACGCCGAAGACGGTGCGGCCGCCTTGGCCGCCGCACACTAAACGGCCTCACCAACTCAAGAATTTGACAGATCGTTAAGACCACGGACATGGCTAGACGAGTCCAGCTTAGCTATATGTAATTAATACATGTTTGATGGCTATACCCCTATTACAATACGAGGGGCTCAACGCGCGTGCAAAAGTGGCAACAAGGCTCACCTTTACTCGCTATATATTGTTTATTTAGTATAACTTAACTTTTGCACGTCAACTTTTCAATTAAGTTCCTCTCTTTTTCAGATGACCATCGTGCTACACCCGTCCAGGATACGGCACAACGGAGACATAGGCGCAGACGTGCAGCAGGGACCCGTTGCAAGGATTCTTTGTAGATTAAGACCATGCGTAAACCTTTTTTACTGTCTCTTGTTGATTTACATCCCTGGGATTCTAATTACAACCGAGAAGGATGCTGACGTCTTGGAATGTGGCCACGCCAGAATAATGCACGTACCTGGACACCAGGGGCTTATTACAAAGGGTACTGTTTAGACTCGGTTTACACCATAAAGACCGAATACCTTAGGGAGTGTTCGGCGTCGCGAGTTTGGCCTTATATGCATCAGCTTCGAATCATGTATTTGGTCAAATGTTGGGTTTGCCCGGCTCCTGTGTTTTGCTGCCTTACGTTCCGCTCTATCGTCTAAGGCGACACCAGGAGAACTACTGCGATAGTGCCCTGGTTCATCCGGACGAGCACCTCAGTAGAGAAAGCCGAAAACTGACTGTCATGATATAGCGTGAGACTGGTCAACCACTCGATGACCTGTTGGAATCTTCGGGATTCCTCTGCATTAACGAAGGGTCGTTTGCCGGCCAGGCATGTACGCACCCCGAATCCGGACGAGAGCAGAGCCACCGGGGGCTATATAGTAGCCTCACTGTCAAACTCTTATGGCTAAGTGAAAGTGTTAAAGCATTATAGTCCGGTTGCCTAGTTCGCTGCGCTATCACCTCCCTATTAGGACCAAGATGTTGGATTAAGTGTGAATACGCGTCTTCTGCAAACACCCATGCATTATATGCATGGGGGTTGAAGCCGACGACTGCAATCTTTCAGCTTATACACATGTATACATAAACGGCCACACAGGAGGCATCACAACACTTTCGGGCAAAAGTATAAATATAGCCTTGATAAATTCAATAAAACGTTGTTTCTACAATGGGATACATGTCACTCAAACATAACATTCTTCGAGCACTGGGCCTCCATCGTACAAGCGCCCTCAAGAACTTCTTCAAAATAGTGCTCGGCAGCCACTCGGCCTATGGCCGAACCCTGCGCCGCGACAGTGGTGGCATCCATCTCCGCCCAATATGTTTTGACACGGGCAAGGGCCATCCGAGAGCCTTCTATGCACGCCGACCTCTTCATCGCATTAATGCACGGCACCACACCAAGGAACTGCTGCACCAAGCTAAAATAGTTGTTCGGCTTTGGCCTTTCTGGCGAGAGATGATCCACGACAGACCTCATGGCGAGTCCGGACAATCTATTGAGTTCGGCCCATTCGGCAAGCTGATCAGTCAATGGAAGCGGACGCTCTGGAACGTTGAATTGCGACCAGAACAGCTTGTCCACTTCACGATCTATCTGATTTCGGAAGTATTCGGCCGCATCGACAGCGCTCGCCGCTAAGTCCAGATATGCGTCGGCCGAACTCCACAGCCGATCCAGAGGGGCATACCGCGGATCACCGAACTTCCTCTATAGCATAAAGGGCTTCCTAGCCACAATGTCCCTAGCTTCACGCAGTTCCTCCTTCTTCGCTCTCATTGCAGAGCGGGTGTCTTTGGTCGCCATTGTGGCCTTTTCAACGTCCGTAGCCTTTGCCCGGTTTTCTTCTTCAAGAAACTGGCAGGGGTCGGCAGTGTCTTTTAACTTCACAGCCATTTTGGCCATTTTCTCTTTGCTCTCGCTATGAGCGGCCTTCTCGGCTTTCAACTCTTCGGCTGCCTTCAAAGCGGCCGCATTACTACTCCTTGCTTGCTCCTTGGCTCGGGCAAGCTCCGTCCGCAGGGCCTGCACGGTGGCAGCTCCATCTGCAGTCACAACATATTAAAGATACTGGCATCACGCTAGTCTTACTATGTGACATTCACTATAAATATCACCTACCATGTGCCTCATCAAGCCGCTTGTTAACAAGCTCGATGTCGGCATCCGCCGCATCCAGTCGCCGTTTTAGTTCGGCAACTCCATCAGTCCGGCTAGCCATCAGAGCTTCAGACACCTGCACATAAAGGCGGTCTGGTTATTACCTGGGACTACGATCCTCTGTTCGCCGCCGTTCTCAACCACAACCAGAGTCTCAGGGGCTACTATCTACATAGGGCACACCTAAAATACGCGGTACCATCACAAATGTATATAATTTCACGTACCTCAAAGCCCGTCAGTAGACTCATAAAGGCTTCATGCAACCCGTTTTCGGCGGACAAAATCCTTTCAATCACCGTACACATTAATGTACAGTGCTCTTCTGAGATAGTCGCTCGCTCTAGCAGACCCTTCAGTACGTCCGACCGCATACCAGATGGTGCCGGACTCTTTTGATTGCTCTCTTCAAGAGCCGGATACTGAGGGCTTCGAGTGACCATGGGATTACCTTCTGGCCTTGCCGGATCCGGAGAAACTCTCCGTGATGACACTTCAAGGTCACCCACTTCTTGAGCCAGGGAATCTGGGGGAGGTGTTTCGCTCTCCATCATCTCCGGAAGAAGATCCCCCGAAGACGAGCTCTGCTGAGAAGGGCTCAGATCTGAACTGCAAGATAGATGCTTCAGTTATCTTCCTCAGAAGTAAGGTAATATATCTTCACTATTAAAGTACTTTTTGATTACTTACATCTCGTTAGAGGGCTGATCCCCGCACGGACTTTGTGCGGCAAGAGCACCCTCCAAGGCGGGACCCTCTGGTGGAGTTTTCTTCTCCCGTTTGGAAACCTTGGTTTCCGGGTCATCAGAGGTAGTCCTCTTCCTCCCCCGGGGCGAGGGAATGTCAGATTCCTTCCCTTGGTTGTCCTCCCTCACGGAGGCGCTCGTTCCCTCGGTTGGAACAGGTAGCGGTGGGGGCTCGCTTTCGCCCTCTTTATTCCCCCCTTCATCTTCCTCTGAGGGAACCAGGCAAGGTGCTGGCTCGTGCATCTTTTCCAGCACTGGATTGTCCAAGCCTTCGGGAAGGGGCGCCAAACACCGGATCATCTTCGCCTTTGTTATCCAGTCCTGGTCGAAAAGCGATTCTTCAGAATGACGTCATGATAAATGAAAGACAGTGTATTTGGCTAGAGGATTACTTACTTGGGCCGCGGTGCGGTTGCTGCTCAGGCCCATGTCCTCGGAGGTGTCCGTACACTCTATTTGGGGTCCGCAGAATGACTTGTACATCTCCTCGTGCGTCAGGCCGAGGAAATTCTGGATAGCGCGCGGTCCTTCTGGGTTGAATTCCCATAAGCGGAGGGGCCGGCGTTTGCAAGGCTGGACTTGACGAACCAGCATGACTTGCACCACCATAACCAAACTGAAATCTCCCTCGAAGAGATCCCGGATGCGGCTCTGCAGTATGGGCACATCCTTGGCTGGACCCCAGCTCAGCCCCCTGCTGATCCATGACATCAATTGTGGTGGAGAGCCCGAGCGAAAGGCGGGAGAAGCTACCCACTTGGCACTTCTGGGAGTGGTGATGTAGAACCACTCCCGTTGCCATAATCCGGACACCTCTGGAAAGGAACCTTTTGGCCACGAAGCTCCGGCAATCTTGCTTATTAATGCACCCCCGAACGCTGCATACTGCCCCTCGACCATCTTCGGCTTCACATCAAAGGTCTTGAGCCACAGGCCGAAGTGAGGGGTAATGCGGAGGAAGGCCTCACATACGATAATAAATGCTAAGATGTGGAGAAAGGAATCCGGGGCTAGATCATGGAAATCAAGCCCGTAATAGAACATCAAACCCCTTACGAAGGGATCCAGAGTGAGGCCTATTCCTCGGAGGAAGTGGGAGATGAACACGACGTCTTCATTGGGTTCAGGAGTAGGGACGACCTGCCCTCGGGCGGACAGCCAATGTGAGACTTTGGCGGTCAGGTATCTTGCCTCCCTCAACTTCTTGATATCCTCTTCTGTGACGGAGGAGGGCATCCACCGGCCCTGGAGGCTGGATCCGGACATGATTGAAGATCCGAAGCACCTGACCTAGGCTTTGAGTGTTAGAACTGGAGGCGGGGGAGGGATTCGATTGAGCACGGGAGGAAAAAAGTAAAAGCCTTGACCCTTTATAAAGAGGGTGAATATCAAGCGTCCTCCTCGTGGCCGTTTGGGACTTGCCTAAAGTCTAGGAGCCCTAGGCGTGGTTGGGTTACCCATGACCGTATTGATGAGAATCCTGTAATAAGGGGGACATGATCTCTGCTTTGACAAGACGTGTCAAGAAACTGCCTCGCGTTATGTGCGGGGCTAGTTAAAGAAAAACGGTTCGAATAATCACCGAGCCATGGCGTGATGTCATGTTGCCAAAACGTGTCAGCAGATTAGATTTGTGGAAATATTATTGTCTCTACGGTGGTATGTGGAACTTATTTTGCAGGGTCGGACACTATCCTTGTATTCAAATTCTTCCGTGGTGTATTCGGAGGAGGAACCCGCCTTGCAATGCCGAAGACAATACTGCGCACCGGACTCATCGTCATTGAAGCCTGGTTCAGGGGCTACTGAGGGAGTCCTGGATTAGGGGGTCTCTAGACAGCCGGACTATATCCTTTGGCCGGACTGTTGGACTATGAAGATACAAGATTGAAGACTTTGTCTCGTGTCCGGATGGGACTCTACTTGGGGTGGAAGGCAAGCTAGGCAATACAGATATGTATATCTCCTCCTTTGTAACCGACCTTGTGTAACCCTAGCCCCCTCCGGTGTCTATATAAACCGGAGGGTTTTAGTCCATAGGACAACATACAATCAGACCATAGGCTACCTTCTAGGGTTTAGCCTCTCCGATCTCGTGGTAGATCAACTCTTGTAATACACATATCATCAAGAATAAATCAACCAGGACGTAGGGTTTTACCTCCATCAAGAGGGCCCGAACCTGGGTAAAACATCATGTCCCCTGCCTCATGTTACCATCCGCCTTAGACGCACAATTCGGGACCCCCTACCCGAGATCCGCCGGTTTTGACACCGACAGTGCTGGTTGGCCATCTCTTGCTATAAATGGGGAGGGGGGCTGAGCCCCCGTTGCCCATTTCTTCCTTGCTCGCTTGCTTCTTCCTCCTTGCTCCATTGCTAACATCAATGGCGCCTATCAGAAGGTTCTCCGCCAAAGAAAAGGGGAAGGCCCCCCGAGATGTCCCAGAGCCACTTCCGTCAAAGAAAAGGTC
Organism: Triticum dicoccoides; assembly: GCF_002162155.2. Taxonomy (NCBI): domain Eukaryota; kingdom Viridiplantae; phylum Streptophyta; class Magnoliopsida; order Poales; family Poaceae; genus Triticum; species Triticum dicoccoides. Next base: position 183,282,328 of record NC_041382.1, on the reverse strand, counting down.
GATCCACCGCCCTGACGAAGCAGCGATGCAGGTGGTGACGAGGCCTTGGTGTGAGCGGCCTCCCCAGGGTATCCGCTACCCCTGTATGTCCAAGCCTAGGGCTCTGGAAGGTGCAGCGACGAGCAGCGCCGCCCGCGCCGCGCCACGGCAACGCGCGTCATCGCCCCTGGAATCCACGCTGCGGACTCCTCGTGTGAGCTGGTGCTGTGGGCGCCGATGCCCCCAAGCTCTTGGATTCGCTTCCCGTGGTTCTTCTCCGATGTGATGCCGCCGAGGGGGCCTCTTGAGCTCTGGTTGCAGCACGCCGACTGGAGCAGAGATCGAAGCGGTCCCCACCGGCAAGATCTTCATGGCTTGTGGCTGGGGCGAGATCGCGCGGGTCTGCCACGCGAGGGGCGCCCTCGCGATCCACCTTTAGTACGGCGGCATATCCACGCTTTTCTTCAAGGTCTTCGATGCCGAGGGCCGCTGCCTGGAGTGCTACTCCGGAGACGAGCGTGAGGCTGACGCGCGCTCCGCTTGCGGCCACTCCAGCAGCAGCAGCCCTTGGGAGTCTAGCAGCTCTCCTGAGCTCTACAAGACTCCGGAGACAAGCGACGACAGCTACGTGCCCCCGAGCTCTCGCCGCGCTGGGAGCAGTGCCGCCGCGTTTGGCCGCCGCCGCTGCTCATCTGGATGGGGTTGGCGCCGACCTCCCGTGGCCCACTGTTGATGATGGCATCTACCACAGGAGGGTGTAGATAGGGTCCTTCTTAGTCTTATCTTTCATTCCCTGTGAAGAATCATGAAGCGCCCCATGGGGGCATATAAGGGTCTGTAATGTGTTTTGTGCTTATTTTCCCTGTTATGAAGATTTGGTGAATGCGCATCCCGTTAAGGCTCGGTCCCCCCTTTCTTTCCTCGCGATGGCTTGTTGCTCTACGCCGACAGGTCCCGGTCCCCAAGCAAGCTACAGCCGTCGCTGGTATGCCAGGTCATGTGCCGTGGTCAAGGCCAGGAGGTGTGCGGCCCGAGGTCCAGTAAGAGCCCCTGAGGCGCGATGCTCGGGAGGTCCCCCTTAGCGCTCAAGCAGCCACGGTAAGGGAACAAAGGGAGTTGACGTGGCCGCAACGGGGTTGCGGCAAGGCATGGGTGACCATAAGGCTCAGACATTTAGCCGATCTGAGGGCGAGACTTATCTTGCAAACTTCGCGGCGATTCCTGACGTTGCGCTAGCGCAACACGCCAACTTGTGCAGCATAGCTAGGCTGGCCCATACGGGTTTCCCTCCTCCCATGCTCTCCTTACTGCTCTGCGTCCTTAGGTCCCGGCCCTCGAGCGAGCTCAGTCGCTGCTGGTATGCCAGGTCGCGATGCCGTGGTCAAGGCCAGGGGGTGAGGGCTGGAGAGCTAGTAAGAGCTCCTGAGTCGTGATGCTCAAGAGTCCCCCTTTTAACGCGCAAGCGTAGTGCACAAGAGGAAAGGAGACTCGCGGTGCCGCCTGCTATCCTCCCCGCAGGGTCCCTGTGATCAGTCACAAGAAGAACATGGTTTGCCGTTACCGCCACCTGCCTACCGCTGGTTGGTCCGGATGAAGTGAAGGCACTGAGGGCCTGGTGAGGTGACGTGCGGGGGGCGTGTCGTGAGCCAGAGCTCGACCGCTCAGATTTGTCGACGTGGTAGGGACGGACCCATGCACCAGCGCCGTGCCTGTGAGGAGGCCCCGTGGGAGGCGATGATCGAGCAGGTGATAACCGTAGGCAGGTTAAGCAGGGAAGGCAAATCAGCTTGGGTAAATACAGGAAGATACATGCCACTGGGTCTGGCCCGAGTGGCTTGGGGATGATGCAGCACGAGGGGCGCCCCCAGCAAAGTAAGCTAAAGACATGAGCAAAAGGGATACATGCTACAGGGACGGACCCACGCGGCCTGGGAATAATGCAGCCCAAGGGGCGCTCCCAGCTTAAACGAGCTTGGAAGATGTCACCTGGTTCTGTAGATGAAGCAGAGTTGGTGCAGCTGAAGGCGTGCGTCGAAGAAATGACTCCTCATGAGCCACCGGAGTCCTGAGCCTCGGGAGGCTCTGGGGGCTCAGGAGGCTCCCTAAAGACCGTATCCATTTCCTCCAGGACAGTGCGGTACCTGGCCTCTCGAGCCGCCAGGTCACGCCACATGTTGCGCTAATAGGCCGACGCCACACTCGGCAAGCCAAGGGGCATGCGAACGTAGCTGTGTGGTGGGCCCTCGCAACGGTCCACACATGAAGGCCAGAAGCGCTCCGAAGACGCGGCCCGGTTCAGCCCTGGGACATCGATGCAGACGCACAGCTCAGCACCCTTGCGTGGGTGGTGAGCTGCGCCCTGTGAGCGGCTGTCGCCGCGCATGGCTCTTGCGTCTTGCAGTTCCTATGTGGTCTTGATGATGAACTCCTGAGTGGTGGGCATCGTTTGCCCTATGTTCTCCTGAGGAAAACGTGACGCATAGCACGCCTCCAAGTGGTGCCCGAGCACCTCCCTCGTGAGGTTGGTAAGGCCCGAGGCCCTCCAGAAGAGAGCCCCCGAGCCCTGCCCGAGGAGGGCGCTGGGTGCGCCTTCCTATGCGATGGAGGGAGGCGCCCCTGGACGGACGCTGATCCTGACGAGGCTCCTGCCGCGACGCCATCCTCCTGAGGTCCTGTGCGGCACAACTGCTTCTTCTTGGGGATGGCCTCTGAAGGGCCCTCACTTCTGCTGCCGGGGTCGTTGATTGCTTCAGCTTGGAAGGCACGCTCGAGGGAGCACACCGCATCCCTTTCTTCACACGGGACCGTGATGACCCCGCTGCTTCCAGGCATCTTGAGGACGTTGTAGCCGTGGTGGGTGATCGCCATGAACTTGGCCAGGGCCGGATACCCGAGGATGGCATTGTACGACTGGTGGATGTGCGCGACGTCGAAGTTGATGAGCTCGGCGTGGTAGTTGTCGCGCGTGCCGAAGGTGACAGGCAGGCGGACCTGCCCTATCGGTGTGGTGGAGCCGTCAGTCACTCCTGAGAAAGGTTTGGTAGGCTGGAGCTGCTCATATGGCACTTGGGGGTTGTCGAATGTGTCGACGGACAGGACGTTGAGCCCTGCACCGCCATCGATGAGGGTCTTGATAACCTGCCCATTGCTGATGACTGGGGAACACAACATCGGAAGGATGCCAGCGGTGGCCGCGCACTTGAGCTGATCTGCCGAGTTGAAAGTGATGGCGCACTGGGACCACTTGAGCGGGCGCGCAGCCTCAAGCTTGGGGAGCACCGCGTTCACCTCGCGAGCGAACTGTTTGAAGATGCGCTGAGAGGCTAGGGCCTGGGCGCCGCCCAAGATGCAGGCGATTGCACGCGGCTCCTGGAAGCCCCCAACCCCCTCGTCCTAATGATGATCGTCGTTCCTTCTTGGTGGCGGCAGCGGGGGAAGACCGACGTTGCTTTGGGGGCGATCCTCATGAGGCTGGTCCCTCCAGCCCCCTCGCAAGGGTGGTCTTGCCAGCGGTCCTCACGAGGCATGTCGCGCCATTCCTGGCACGGGCCACGGTCGTCCCAGCGTCCGCCTCCACGTCCTCCACGGCTGTAGCCCTGGTCACTGTCCTCGAAGCGTCGACCGTAGCGTTCTTCTCATATGGCTCTGAGCTCTTGGCAGTCGCTGGTGTTGTGGGTGTTCAGGTTGTGGAAGGCGCAGAACGGTTGGCTGTTCTTGGATGACTCAGGCTGATCTCTCCCCCGTTTGGTGTCGGGCTCCGCCGCTAGCACCGCTGCTTCCTTGCGCTTCACGTCCTTGGCCTTGGCTTTCTTCTCCTCTGTGCCCGCGGCTGGCATCTCCAGGAGAGAGAGGCGCCCCTCCCCAGCTCTTGCGCACTTGGTCGCCAGGTTGAACAACTCTTGAGATGTGCATAGCTCCTCGTGGATAGTGAGCTCTTCCTTCATCTTGACATCACGGATGCTGTCGGAGAACGCGGAGATGATGGCCTCATCCGTGACCTTGGGGATCTTGAGGCGGGTGTTATTGAAGCGCTGGATGTACTTCTGGAGGGCCTCCCTGGCTGTTGCTTGATACGGCGCAGGTCGCCCGCGGCCGGCGGGCGGTCGCGAGTGCCCTGGAAGTTGGCGATGAAGAGGTCGCGCATCTCGTCCCAAGAAGAGATCGAGCCATGTTGTAGGTTCAGGAGTCAGGAGCAAGCCCCGTCCTTGAGAGGCATGGGAAACTAGTTTGCCATGACTTTCTCGTCGCCGTTGGCCGCTTCGATGCTTAGCTCGTAGAGCTGCAGGAACTCCACGGGGTCGGCGGTGCCGTCATAGCGAGGAGGCAGATCCGGCTTGAACTTGCCTGGCCAGGCGACGCTCGCAGATCGGGGGTGAAGGCGCGGTAGCTGGCCGTAGTTATTGGGGCCCGCTTAGGAGGCGGGGCTTGGTCTTGATGAGGTCCGCGCGGCACCGCCGCGGGCGGCGTGCGGTCTTGACGAGGCAGCGCGGGTGCAGCTCCTCGCGACCGAGGGATTTCTTGGCAGCTTCTCTCTTCGTGCGTGGGCACCGAGTGTGGCGGATCATATCATGGGGCCGCGCGCCATGGTGCCAAGGCGCCGTCTTTGGGCTGGGGTGGTGGAGGCACGCCCCGGGCCTCGTCGCCCGTGGCCGGCTGAGGGTGAGGCAGAGAGACGGATAGCGCCAGGGAGCCCCCTGCGGCGTCGACGAGCTCAGCGACGCGGTCGAGCCACTCCTTGTAGAGGTCGTCGACTGGGCGGTAGCGTAGGAGTTTGTTTGTGGCAAGGAGTGCGGCCCGCGCCTCCATGGGAGTGTGGCGTGCATGGGACGAAGAACCGGCCGGGGTCAACGATGGAGTGGCGGTGCGGCTGTCCTGCCGTACCGAAGGATGCAGCGAAGACGCTTGCTGCTCATTCCCACCGGGTCGGTGGCAGCGTTGGTGGCGGGAGACAGAGAACGACGAGGTGGCCCGCCGATGGGGGCCGTCTGAGAAACGCGGGCGGTTAGGGCAGCCCGACGCTCAGCTCAAGCACGGCGAGCGTCCGCCATGCATGGAGACGATGGAGCGATGGAGCGACGAACTGATGGAAGGGAAGCTACGGCGCACCCCTACCTGGCACACCAAATGTCGGATATGGGGTTCCGGCAAACTCTTAAGGTTCAAACACTGGGGTGCGCGCGAAGTCTTTTCCTCCCACCGATCTATGCCCTAGCTCGCTAAGATCTCGCGGACGAACTCGCGACACAGAAAGACACAAGATTTATACTGGTTCGGGCCATCGTTGTGGTGTAATACCCTACTCCAGTGTGGTGGTGTTGGATTGCCTCTAGGGCTGATGATGAACAATACAAGGGGAAGAACAACCTCCTGAGGTTGAGGTGTTCTCGTGCTTGGTGCACTTGTGTGGTTGGTGATGATCTTGATGATCCGTCCACTCTTGTCCGTCCCCCCTTTCGTGGTGGTGGCTAGCTCTACTTATATAGGCCCTGGTCCTCTTCCCAAATATTGAGCGGGAAGGGAGCCAACAACGACGGGAAAATTTGAAGGGGGACAACCAGTACAAGCTATCCTAACAAAGGTGGTCTCCGCCTGCGAAAGGCTCTAGAGGTGACGCCATCTTGGGATGGGCTCCACGATGACCTCCGTCTTGCCATCCTTCTGGTCTTGCTCTTGTTGCACCGATATGGCAACCTTTTCCTGATGCCTCGGTACTCCTTGCCTGCGCTGGCCTCCTTAGCACCAAAGAGGAAACAAGGACGCTGCGCACGCTAGGGCCCACCTGGCGCCCGCCTGGTGTCGATCGTCATGGCTCATGTCACGAGAGTCTCATGAGGTTTGCCTCGCCTTGTTATCTCCGCCCCTCGTGAGCCTGCCCGACTAGGCCACTCCAAAGGAGGTCTCGTGTCGTCCGCCTCACGAGGCTTGGACCCTTTCGAGGGTCTTGGATGCCTTGTTGATGAAGATGGGCCGTACGGCTTGCTGGCTTAGCCAGGCCGCGGGCCGCAGGCAGGCAAGTCTGGGGACCCCCTCTTCCCAAAACGCCGACAGATACATCTACTAGACAGAGCAAACAAAAGAAGCCACAAGAGTACCAAGATTGGGATGACATGTAGACAATGAGTACTAGGTACTCCCGTTGGATATAGACATGTCCCCAAAGGTAAAAGATATGCAATGAATTCAAAGACTTCCTTCCCTAGCAGTCTTTCTCCCCCTGAATCTTGTGTTGGATAATGGGAGAACATAGGGAAACAAAATCAGAGCAAAACATATCATAAACATAAACATAACATAGACATGTCTTTCCCCTCTTAAAGACATGTGACTTCTCTCCTCTTGAACACCAAGCATCCGGGGCCTTTGATGTGATTACCTCTCTCTCCCTTTTTCTTTCTCTGCCCCTTTTGAAGAGAATAAGCTTTGATGTGATCCCTCCGATGTGATCTCTCTCCCATTTTGACATCAATTTCCAAGAAGGGGTCTTCTAGAGTGTGAGTAAAAATAGGTTTGGTCCTTGAGTCACAGAGCAAAGCAGCATATAAATTATGATGCTGGTAGAGGACAAGAATCATCGAGTGGAGCTGGAACAAAAATGTAGGAACAAGTGGAAAATTGTCTTTTCTGCAATGAAATCGGTGGCACCGAGTTGTGTTCTTCGGTTGCACCGAAAGGATTCAGTTGGACCGAAAGTAGCAAACCGGCGTGTCCAAGTACAACACAGAAAAAGAGCAATAGTCACCTCAGCTCACTAGGCAAATAAGATCTGACAAAGATTTGCAAGGAATTAACTGAAGGATTCGCAATGAATTGGATGCTGGGAATGCAGAACAAAAACAAAGAAAAGGAAATCTAGATGAAGTTTTTTTTGATAAAGGGAAGGGGATCAAAAAATGCAAGGAACAAATGCAAGAACTCAGAGAAACACTAGAGAACTTCATCTAGAATTGGGCGGTGACAAAGTCACCTATGTTAGAGTATATTGATTGAGGAGTCAAGTGAGAACACTTGATCATAGGTCATACTCATTGTTTGAGCTCAAAATGGGGTTACCATTTTTCTTTTAAGCTTTTGATGTATTTGCATCTTGTTGAGCTGCTTTGATCCATGACTTGGAGTAAAGCTTCTCTAAGATGGAATAACATACCTTGGGTGGTAGTGTTGAACTTGATCATGTAGTTGAACTTGCGTGGAGTGCTCAAGGTTGATGTAGCGCATCAATGGTTGGGAGCACCACTTGGAGTTGAGTTCATCTACCTACATGGGTTAGTCTTGCAAGGAAGAGCACTTGTGTATCCAAAATGACAATCATGAAACTTGATACCAAATTAAATTTGATATATAGAATTTGTCAAAGGATATGTTGAGGGGTTTCGTGCTTCCTTGTCTTCAACCACCATTGTGTAGAGACTTGGTGATGTAGAGATTGCTCAAAATGTGAGTGAGTTGCAATCTCATGGATTTAGATTCATCCAAGTACCTACAAGGGTTAGATAGCATGCAAGGGTACAAATGTATCCAAGACATATGATTATCATTATCAGAGAAGAATCAAGGATTAGTCATAGGATCATGCCTTGCATGTATCCGCATGGAGTTCCTACTCCAAGTTGGAAGCATCAATGATGTTCAATTCACCTCTAAAATGGCAAAATACTTTCTCATCAAGCGGTTTGGTGAATATATCCGCCAATTGCTTATCGCTACAAACATGCTTAAGATCTATGTCCCCTTTGGCAACATGATCTCGAATGAAATGATGACGAACTTCAATATGCTTAGTTCAAGAATGTTGCATGGGATTATGAGCAATCTTAATAGCACTTTCATTGTCACAAAGCAATGGAACATGTTTCACATATATCCCATAATCTTTAAGAGTTTGGGTCATCCAAAGTAACTGAGCACAACATGAACCGGCGGCAATGTATTCCACTTCGGTGGTGGATCAGGATACCAAGTTTTTTTTCTTGGAGGACCAAGATACAAGAGATCTACAAAGAAATTGACAAGTACCCGGAGTGGAATTTCTATCAACCTTGTCTCCGGCATAGGCCGAATCGGAGTAGCCAACAAGATCAAAAAGAATTCCTCTTAGGATACCAAATGCCATAATTTGGTGTATGTATTAGGTATCTCACTATCCTTTTCACAGCCTTAAGATGACATTCTTTAGGGGCCACTTGATATCGTGAACACATGCACACACTTAGCATAATATCGGGACGGGAGGTACATAGATATAACAATGAACCAATCATGGAGCGATAAACCTTTTGGTCAACCGGTTTTCCATCCTTGGTCAAGTCAAGATGTCCACTAGTAGGCATGGTGGTTTTCATAACTTTGCTTTCTTGCATGTTGAACTTCTTGAATAAGTCCTTGGTATACTTTGTTTGGGAAACAAAGGTACCCTCCTTAGTTTGCTTGATTTGCAAACCAAGGAAGAACTTGAGTTCACTCATCATAGACATCTCAAACTTCTCCGACATTAGCTTTCCAAACTTTTCACTAAAATGAGGGTTGGTCAAACCAAATATGATATCATCAACATAAATTTGGCACACAAATAATTCACCATTAACCCTTTTAGTAAAAAGAGTAGAATCAATCTTCCCAATCTCAAAGCCTTTTTCAATAAGGAACTTGGTCAAGCATTTATACCATGCTCTAGGAGCTTGTTTGAGACCATAAAGAGCTTTGTGAAGTTTGTAAACATGGTCAGGTTTCTTAGGATTGACAAAGCCGGGAGGTTGTTTAACATAGACTTCCTCCTCAATTTCACCATTTAGAAAAGCACTTTTAATATCCATTTGGTACAAGGTGATATCATGGTGATTAGCATAGGAAAGTAAGATGCGGATTGACTCAAGTCTAGCAACGGGGGCATATGTCTCACCGTAGTCCATACCTTCGACTTGAGTGTAGCCTTGGGCAATGAGACGTGCTTTGCTGCGGATGACTTGACCATCTTCGTCTTTCTTTTTGCGAAATACCCATTTGGTACCAATGATGTTGTGGTTGTTGTCGGGCTTCTCGACCAATGTCTACACTAGATTTCTCTCAAAGTTGTGTAGCTCTTCATGCATAGCATTTGTCCAGTCTGGATCTTCCAATGCTTCTTCAACCTTCATAGGTTCAATGCTAGAGATGAATGAATAATGTTCACAAAAATTAGCCAAACGAGTTTTAGAGCGAGTGATTCTCCCGGTTTGGATATCATTGAAGATTTGTTCGACGGGATGGTCTCATTGAACTCTTGGTCGAACTCATGGGAGCTTTTGCTTGGGTCAGGGTGGAACATCTTCTCCATCATCTTGTCTTTCTAATTCTTGGCCTTCTTCATTGTTGACGTTGGCATTCTCTCGTCGTGGTGGAGAAGGAGGTTGATGAGGTTCATCTTGGTGTACTTCCTCGTTTTCTTCATCTTGGTGTGTCCCACTTGTCGATGCTTCCATGTCAACTCTTGGTTCACCTTGTCGTGAGGTAGGAGCTTCCACTTGGATGGACGAGGTAGTCTCATTCACTTCCGTTGGATGAATCTTGCCAATAGACAAGTCTTGGATTGCTTCCGAATGGTCTTTATCTCCTACATCAATTGGCAATTGCTGCTCTACTTGCGAGTCGTTAGATTCATCAAACTTCACATCTATCGTCTCTTCAACCTTTCGAGTGAAATTGTTGTAGACATGGTAAGTGTGAGAGTTTGAGCCATAACCAAGTAGGAAACCCTCATGAGATTTAGGAGCAAAGTTACAATGATGATGCTTGTCAAGAATGTAACACTTTGAGCCAAATACTCGGAAGTATCCAACTTGGGGTTTTTTACCGGTGAGGAGCTCGTATGCCGTCTTGCCGAGTAACTTGTGAAGATACAGGCGATTTGTTGCATGACAATCCGTCTCAACCGCTTCCGCCCAAAAGTGTTTTGGAGTCTTGTACTCATCAAGCATCGTACTTGCCATCTCGATAAGAGTCAGGTTCTTCCTCTCAACAACTCCATTTTGTTGAGGCGTGTACGTAGTCAAGAACTCGTGTGAAATCCCTTCTTCGTCAATAAAGGTGCCCACATTTACGTTCTTTAACTCCGTTCCGTTGTTGTTGCGAACCTTCTTGATCTTCACCTCAAATTGATTTTGGGCCTTGCTATCGAAGTTCTTGAAGATCTTTTGGACCCATGATTTATCATCAAGAAAGAACACCCATGTAAATCTTGAAAAATTATCGACTATAACTAGACCAAATGAGTTTCCACCGAGACTTTTGTAGGAATTGGGACCAAAGAGATCCATATGAAGTAGCTCGAGCGGTCTCCTCATGGTCATGATGTTCTTCATGGGATGACTTCCTCCGACTTGTTTTCCTGCTTGACAAGCACTACTCAGTCTATCCTTGTCAAATATAACATCTTTTACTCCAAGGATGTGATCACCTTTAATAAGCTTATCAAGATTTCGCATGCCCACATGACCTAACCTTCTATGCCACAACTAGCCTTTTGAGGATTTAGAAATTAGGAAGTTCTAGGTTGAGCGTTTCTAGTGAAATCAACAATATATAGATCACCTCTACGTGTACCGGTAAAGACCAATTTATGATTATCTCTATGAAACACTTGGCAATCTACTTTAGTAAATAGGACATTGAAACCAAAGTCAGCAAGTCTAGATACGAACAGTAAATTGTAGCTAAGGGATTCAACGAGCATAACATTTTGTATAGAGCTATCATGTGAGATGGCCACCTTACCAAGGCCAACCACCTTACCCTTTGAGTTGTCACCAAAAGTGACATACTTTCGAGGGCCATCATTTTTAGCAAGCTCACAAAACATATCTTTGTCTCCGGTCATTTGATCAGTACATCCACTATCAAGGACCCATTCCTTTCCTCCGGCCATGTAGCCATGAAGATTAGCCATAAGACCAAAGTGTCTCATAGGCTCATCGAGATCAAGGTCACTATCATCATCCTCATCATAGTATCCATGTTCAACATCGTCTTGTGATGGATCAATTCCTAGAGAGGGTCATTCATTAGATAAATGATCATCACAATAGTCATCCTTATGAATTCTAATGGCTTCAGAGATGATATTGCTAACGATTCCAACATCTCCTTTGGCACTCGTAAGATTAGTAAGCTCAAATAGACAATCACCAAATTTGGGATTATTGGAACTCATCTTACTCAAGGCAAAAGGTTTATGAAGAATTTCATCCAAGTTTTGCAAGGAATAGTTTGTAAATCGTTCCTTAAGAAATCTCCATATGGTGTAAGCACAATCAAGAGCAGGCAAGCTATCAAACAGGTTTCTAGGCAATTCTCTAATGATTAAATTGACAGTTCTAAGATTACGGATCATGTCAATAGACTCATCATGGGTAGGATGCAAAGGATCAACACGAGGTGCACAAGGGCTAGTAATATACTTGTTCAAATGATATTCATTGAAAATCTCAAGCATATCAATTTTCCACTCATGAAAGTACTCTCCATCAAGAATAGGCATTCTACGTCTAAGACTCCCCAATGTAGACTCATCCATCTTCCACCAAAGGTGTTTAAACCAAAGCAATGGAGACCAATGCTCTGATACCAATTGAAAGGATCGAGAAGAGGTGTCTAGAGGGGGGGTGAATAGACTCTTAACAATAAAAAGTTGCAGTTTTTTATTTTCTTCAAGTTAAGGTGGAGTTTTAGGACAAGTTTAAACATTCACAATACATTCAAGCAAGCATGGCAAGATTATATGAGCAGCGGAAAGTAAAGCATGCAATTTGCAAGAAAGTAAAGGGATGTGATTGGAGTGTGCAAACGCAATTGGAGACACGGAGATTTTTGGTGTGGTTCCGGTAGGTGGTGCTATCGTACATCCACGTTGATGGAGACTTCAACCCATGATGGGTAACGGTTGCGCGAGTCCACGGAGGGCTCCACCCACGAAGGGTCCACGAAGAAGCAACCTTGTCTATCCCACCATGGCCATCGCCCACGAAGGACTTGCCTCACTAGGGTAGATCTTCACAAAGTAGGCGATCTCCTTACCCGTACAAACTCCTTGGTTCAACTCCACAATCTTGATGGAGGCTCCCAAGTGACACCTAACCAATCTAGGAGACACCACTCTCCAAAAGGTAATAGACGGTGTGTTGATGATGAACTCCTTGCTCTTGTGCTTCAAATGATAGTCTCCCCAACACTCAACTCTCTCTCACATATTTGGATTTGGTGGAAAGATGATTTGAGTGGAAAGCAAGTTGGAGAAGGCTAAAGATTAAGATTTATGTGGTTGGAGTGGATTATCTTGACCTCAACACATGAGTAGGTGGTTCTCTCTTAGAAAATGTATGATGGAAGTGTAGGCATGTTCTGATGGCTCTCCCCACAAATGAAGAGTGGGTGGAGGGGTATTTATAGCCTCCACACAAAATCTAACCGTTACACACAAATCACCAAACTCGGTGGGACCGAATCAGACAACTCGGTCGGACCGATTTAGTTCATAATGTGACCGTTAGGAATTTTGGTGGGACCGATATGATCAACTCGGTGGGACCAACGTGCTAGGGTTAGGGTAAAACCTCATCTCGGTTTGACCGATTACGCAAACTCGATGAGACTGATTTTGGTAATAGGCAAAACAGAGAGTTAGTCAAGCAGACTCGATGGGACCGATTGCATATCTCGGTGGGACAGAAATTATTGCAATGGGCAACAGAGAGTTTGCAAGCCCATCTCGGTGAGACCGAGATCCCATCGATGAGACCGAATTGATTAGGGTTTGTGGCAGTGGCTATGTCAAGTGAACTCGGTGGCGCCAGATGGAAAATTTTGGTGGGGCCGAGTTTGACTTTTGGTTTGGGACATAAGTGGATATGGGAAAGTGGTTGAGGGTTTTGGAGCATATCACTAAGCATTTTGAGCAAGCAAGCCATTAAGCAACACCTCATCCCCTTTTAATAGTATTGGCTTTCCTATGGACTCAATGTGATCTTGGATCACTAAAAGTAAAAGTAGAGTCTTGAGCTTTTGAGCTTGAGCCAATCCTTAGCATCTTGAAAGGGTTCCATATCTTGTTGTCCACGCCACTCCATCTGTTGAACTTGTCTGAAATATACTAGAGGAAAACATTAGTCCAACAAGAGATATGTTGACATTAATTACCAAAACCACCCAGGGAGCACTTGTGCTTTCAATCTCCCCCTTTTTGGTAATTGATGACAACATACATCAAAGCTTTAGATAAAGATATAGATAATAACAAGTAAAGCTTTGGAAAGACATGCAACATGCATAGGCTCCCCTACATGTATGCAATCATGTCAATATGAAATGTAAGAGCATGTGAATGCATAATCATGACAGAGCAGGAAAAGTGTTACATGTATCTTGGCTATATGCATCAGGGCAAATGATATGAATATCTGAAGTGTAACTTCATGTTCATGATTCCTTCTTGCAAACAATATGTACATCAGCAAGAAATCATCATGCACATGAGTGTGATGCATATACTTACTTTGTGGTCTTGAGCTGGCTTAGGAAGATATGAACCTGAGTAAACACGGTTAGATAACACAGATACATCTACTAGACAGAGCAAACAAAAGAAGCCACAAGAGTACCAAGATTGGGATAACATGTAGACAATGAGTACTAGGTACTCCCATTGGATATAGACATGTCCCCAAAGGTAAAAGATATGCAATGAATTCAAAGACTTCCTTCCCTAGCAGTCTTTCTCCGTGATGATCGGGTGTGATAAGCTCTACGTTCACATACAACGGGTGCAAGAGTGTTTTGCACATGCGGAATACTCGGGTAAAACATGACGAGCCTAGCATGTACAGACATGGCCTCGGAACACTGGAGACTGAAAGGTCGAACGTGAGTCATATAGTAAATATGATCAACATAGAGATGTTCACCATTGAAGACTACTCCATCTCACATGATGATCGGACATGGTTTATGACTCAAGGGATGTCAATCTAAGTGGGAGTTCTTAAGTAATATGATTAATTGAACTTATTTTTATCATGAACTTAGTCCTGATAGTTTTGCATATCTATGTTGTAGATTAATAGGTCGTGATATAGCTCCTTTTTTTATATGTTCCTAGAGAAAACTAAGTTGAAAGATGATAGTAGCAATGATGTGAACTGGGTGCGTGATTTGAGGATTATCCTTATTGTTGCACAGAAGAATTATGTCCTTGATGCACCGCTAGGTGACAGACCTGTTGCAAGAGCAGATGCAGAGGTTATGAATGTTTGGCAAGCTCGGTATGATGACTACTTGATAGTTTAGTGCACCATGCTTTACAGCTTAGAACCGGGACTTCAAAAATGTTTTGAACGCAGTGGAGCATATGAGATGTTCCAATAGCTGAAAATGATATTTCAGACTCATGCCCGTGTTAAGAGGTATAAGACCTCAGACAAGTACTTTGCCTTCAAGATGGAGGAGAATAGCTCAGCTAGTGAGCATGTGCTGAGAATGTCTGGGTACTATAGTCGCTTAAATCAAGTGGGAGTTAATCTTCCAGATAAGATAGTGATTGACAGAGTTCTCTAGTCACTATCACCAAGTTACTAGAACTTCGCGATGAACTATAATATGCAAGGGATGACAAAAACGATTCCCAAAGCTCATCGTGTTGCTGAAATCGGCAAAGGTTGAAATCAAGAAATAGCATCAAGTGTTATGGTTAACAAGACCACTAGTTTCAAGAAAAAGGAAAAGAAAGGGAACTTCAAGAAGAATGACAAGCAAGTTGCCACTCCCGTGAAGAAGCCCAAAGCTAGACCTAAACCTGAAACTGAGTGATTCTACTGCAAAGGAAATGGTCACTGGAAGTGGAACTACCCCAAATACTTGGCGGATAAGAAGGATGGCAAAGTGAAAAAGGTATATTTGATATACATGTTATTGATGTGTACTTTACTAGTGTTCATAGTAACCCCAGGGTATTTGATACCGGTTCAGTTGCTAAGATTAGTAACTCGAAACGGGAATTGCAGAATGAACAAAGACTAGTTAAGGACGAGATGACGATGTGTGTTGGAGGTAATTCCAAGGTTGATACGATCACCATTGCACACTCTATCCACCCTCGGGATTAGTGTTGGACCTAAATAAATGTTATTTGGTGTTTGCATTGAGCATCAATATGATTGGATCATGTTTATTGCGATACAGTTATTCATTTAAGTAGAGAATAATTGTTGTTCTGTTTACATGAATAAAACCTTCTATGGTCATACACCCAATGTAAATGGTTTATTGAATCTTGATCGTAGTGATACAAATATTCATAATATTGATGCCAAAAGATGCAAAGTTGATAATGATAGTGCAAAATATTTGTGGCACTGCTGTTTAGGTCATATTGGTGTAAAGCCCATGAAGAAACTCCTTGCAGATGGGCTTTTGGAATCACTTGATGATGAATCATTTGATACTTGCGAACCATGCCTCATGGGCAAGATGACTAAAACTCCGTTCTCCGGAACAATGGAGCGAGCTAATGACTCATTGGAAATAATACATACTGATATATGCGATCTGATGAATGTTGAGGCTCGCGGCGGGTATCGTTATTTTCTAACCTTCACAGATGATTTGAGAAGATATGGGTATATCTACTTAATGAAACACAAGTCTGAAACATTTGAAAAGTTCAAACAATTTCAAAGTGAAGTGGAGAATCATCGTAAACAAGAAAATAAAGTTTCTACGATCTGATCAGAGAGGAGAATATTTGAGTTACGAGTTTGGCCTTCATTAAAATTGTAAGTGCATCTAGTGCCACCCCTAGTTGGTTTTGGAGTATTGACAACAAACTTGGTTGAGGGACTAATGTGTTTGTGAGAATTGCAGGATAACACATGTAGTATTCCCATATTGATTCGGTTTACCTACCAGAGATGACCCCTAAAAATGTGCGAAGACATTGAAGACAATGGTGGTCTGTGAAGAGATTCACATCGAAGACTATGACATGAGAAGACATCGTATGAACACTAAGGAGTGCGCAGACATAGTTGTTTCATAGTTTCCTTTTCTTCTTTGTTGAGTCATAGGAACCACCGTACTGTTCAGTGGGGTCCAAGTGAACAAAGTCAGAGTGACTGATGTGATGCTCAACTAAATCCTATGTCTTCGAACAAAGACAATGAGAGCAAATGTTATCCAGAGCTAGATGAGTCAGCTTTACTTAGAGCCCAAGTCAAGCTGTCGCGTGTGTTTGAAATCTGACTGTTGGACACGTGTCATTTCCTTAGTGACCTAGGGTCATTTCAGACAAATCAGGTCGGGTTGCCTCCTGGCTATAAATATCCCACCCCCTACACCATAAATTGGTGGCTGCTCAGAGTTAGTACACGACTTTTGTCATTTGAGAGCAACCCACCTCCGAAGCATTTGAGAGAGATATCCTTGTGAGGACAAAGCCCAAAACACCCAGAGCCAAATAGTGTTAAACATCACTGAAGTCTTTCTGACCGCGTGATCCGAAGACTTGTTACACTTGAGGACTGTGAATCCTCCAGCCGGTTAGTCGTCGCGCTCTGAGCATCCAAGAGTCATTGTGGATTGCTGGTGAACAAAGTCTGTGAAGGTTTGGAAGTCTACCTTGAAGACTTACCAAAGTGGTTGGGCGAGGACTAAGTGTCCTTAGCTCAAGGGGAATAAGGTGAAGACGCGGTCTTCTGAGTTAAATCTCAGCCTCCCTAACCAGACGTACAGTTGTCACAGCAACTGGAACTGGTCCAACAAATCCTTGTCCTCTCCAAGCAACTTGTTCTATCTCATACCTCTCTTTACTTATGGTTTGTATTTATAAAGTCATTGCCTGCTTGCATGATCTGATTGACTTCACTGTGTGAAGACTGTTGTTGGTTGGCTTCATACTATCTTCCATTCTGATCCATACTACCTAGCTGCTAGTAGAATGCGTGCTTTCACTTCATTGCTTACTTGACTATGGTTTGTCTAGTGTAGTCTACCTTCCGCTGCATATCAATAGGTTCATTTCTTCTGTTAGTCTTCAAAGCCCCCATGTTTTGAAGACTTTCATAAAAATCGCCTATTCACCCCCTCTAGTCGACAACTAGCACTTTCAATTGCTATTAGAGCAAGGTGCTCCCTTGTTCTGTGTGATTCGGTTTAACCACCTGGAGTTTTAGCTATGTCGACTGCAGGGATAATCAAACTCTCTGCTGCGTGCCGTGTCTTCGATGGCACTAATTACCCCTACTGGAAGAATAAGATGCGTATGCATCTTGAAGCCATTGGTGTCGACCTCTGGTATGTCGTTAAGAACGACGTTCCCAAGGTCGGTGAAGCTGTCACTACTGCTGATGTCAAGAGGTTTATTCAACTGGATTCGACTGCCAAGAACATCATCTATGGTCATCTGACCAAAGGACATTATGGTCGTGTGAGTGCTTTGGAAACTGGAAAGCTAGTCTGGGACTGGCTCTCCAAGGTCAATAAAGGCGTCTCAACCCAAAGAGACTCAAGGATCAGTGTTCTTCGTAACCTCCTCAACCGCTTCAAGAGAAATGACAATAAGAATGTTTAGCTTACATTTGATCGCCTCACTGATATCACAAATGAGCTTCATGTACTCGGTGCCACTGAGATCACCAAGCATGAAATCGTCAAGACATTCTTGAGAATGCTTGACAGCTCATTCGACACCCTGGCCCTGATGATTCAAGAACGCCCTAACTTCAAGACTCTCGATCCGTCTGACATACTTGAGAGGCTTAACACACATGAGTTCCAGTTATCTAAGAAAAGAGATATCTATGGTCCCAATTATGGCCGAACTCGCACTTTGAAGGCAAAGGTTGTTTCCTCATCTGAAGAGGAATCTGACTGCTGTTCCGAGGATCCTGAAGACATTCGAAAGGAGCTTGCTATGCTTGTGAAGAAGTTTCAGAGGTTCACCAAGAAGAAAGGCCTTGGAAAGTCTTCAAGATCCATCTCAAGAAATGATGAAGCTTCCTCTCGTGAACACAAGAAGAGAACATGCCACAAGTGCAAGAAACCTGGTCACTATATCTCTGAGTGTCCACAATGGGACAATGAGACCAAGAGGAAGAAGAAGAGCAAGGAATATGATTCTGATGACGAGAAGAAGCATAAATCCTCAAAGTCTTCTTCAAAGTCTTCATCAAAGTCTTCATCACTCAAGAAGAGATCATCTGGCAAGGGTCTAGTGTTTGTTGGCAAGGAGATGGATTCAGAGGAGGAGTCTGCTTCTGAGGAGGCTGAGGTGGAGTCTGAGGAGGAGTCCGATTCAGGCGTGGCAAGCCTGGCTCTATCTACTGCTTATGTTGCCAAGCCCATCTTCAACACTGAAGACAATGGCCCCATCACCAACGCTGATGCTAATTATGATGATGACTCTGCTCCCACCTACTCCTTCATGGCACGCGGTCCCAAGGTAAACTCATGCGATGCTTACTTTCAAACATCAAGTGAAGATACTCTGAATACGAATCTAAACCTAGCTACAAAACACTTGCTAAAATTGCAACTGAACAACAGAATGCTATGGAACATATTCAAAAATAGCTAGACAAAAGCGATGACCTGTTGGACACGGAAATGACCCGATCTCAGTCCTTAATTGAAGACATAAAAAATCTTCATGTTAAGTATGAGGAACTTGAAAGTCGTCATGAAATGCTCTCAACAACTCATGAAAAGCTTTCCTACAATTATCTTGAAAGGAAGCAATAACTTGAGAACTTGAGAGCAGCTCATGCAGATCTTCAAAAAGAGAATGAGTCACTCCACGCTCAACAGATCAGTTCCGCTCAGGAAGGATTTGAACCACCATGTCTAAAATGTCTTGGGCGTGATAACACTGTCTCTATTGCTGAATGTTCTACTGCTGCTACTGTTGCAATATCTTCAACTGCTGATATGGTAACTAACCCCTCTACCGAGAATACCACTACTATTGCTGATGAGAATGCCAGGTTGAAGACATTGCTTGAGACAGGAATGCACAAAAGTCTCAAAGGGCACCAGACACTATGTGATGTCCTCAAAAAGCAGATTTTGAACTGAAACCCTAGGAAAGAGGGTGTTGGGTTTGAGAGGAAAATGAACGTTGATGGCTCTTACTGGAAGCCTAAGTAGTACCCCAAAACCACATGGGTTGCGGCAAAGGGACCTCCAGTGGATCCATCTACCCTATCTGGCTTTACTTGTGCTAACCTGATTATCCTTGATGAATCCTTTGATGCAAACTATAAACTATTTAAAAATCAGAATGGTGAAGTGTTTGCCAGGTATATTGGTACTAACTATAGGAATGGACCCCCTTTGAAGAAGATCTGGGTGCCCAAGAGTTGTCTTGAGAATCTTCACGTGAATGTCATCATGACACCACCTGGGAAGAAGACAAACCCCAGACCAAAGGCTTCATATGGTCCAAAGGCTTCATACAGGAAGAGGACTCACTAGAGTCACCCTAACGCCAATGTTTTGCAGGGAAACCATACTCAGACTTATGAATATGAGCGTGTTTCATCAAACCGCTATGTTCATAAGACCACGAACTTTTCTGCTTATTCTTATGAGTATTATTGACCTCCTGCAATGCTATTTGCTAGGGCTCCAAAGCCGAAGTTCTCAGATGCTGCACTTAGACTCATTGCTTCTAAGCCACCCCTGAAGATGTGGGTGGTTAAGAAAAATTAACTCTCTTTTGCAGGGAAAGGTCTCCAGCTGCAAATCACAGGCATTTGATGCTTATGCTGGGGACCTAAAACATCTTGTGGGGTGCAAGATAAAATGCCCAAATGGTTTTACTATGTATTTTGTTCCTGGATTCCTTTACAATCATCCTATCTGCCCTAACCAGGATCTGAACTTTGATGATCTGTGTGTTCGTCAAATGTTTATGCTTCACATTACCCTTGGTGAAGCCTATCCCCCTAACTGCATTGTAGGGTATGATACCAAAGGCTTTTGAGTGGATTATGGACAGTGGATGCACTAACCACATGACTAATGATCGAAGTCTTCTCATGGACTCAACCTTACGTCCATTTGACAAAAGTCACATCACATTTGCTGACACTGGTAAAAGCAAGGTATTGGGTCTAGGTAGAGTTGCAATCTCAAAGGATCAGCACATGGATAAAGTGATGCTTGTTGAATCCCTTGGTTTCAACTTAATGTCTGTCTCAATGCTTTGTGACTTGAACATGATTGTGATATTTGGAATATATCGTTGCCTTGTTCTTATGGAATCTGACAAATCTCTAGTCTTTGAAGGGTACCGAAAAGATGATCTATACATGGTAGATTTCTCAACAGGACCACAGTTGGCCATATGTCTTCTAGCAAAAGCTTTAGAGTGCTGGCTCTCGCATCGGAGGCTATGGCATGTTGGCATGAGGAACTTGTACACACTCGCGAAGAAGAAACATGTCATAGGCATCGAGAGCGTCAAGTTCAAGAAGGATCATCTATGTGGTGCCTGCGAAGATGGAAAGATGACAAGGGCCAAGCATCCCTTGAAGACAATCATGACGACATCTTGTCCCTTCGAGCTACTTTACATGGACTTATTTGGCCCTACCCACTACTCTACTCTTACTACCACTGCTTGCCTCTATGGCTTCATCATTGTCGATGATTACTCAAGATATACATGGGTGCATATAATCCTCTACAAGAATGAAGCGCAGGATGTCTTCCGACGATTCGCCAATCGTGCCATGACGAACTATGGCATCAAGATCAAGCACATCAGAAGTGACAACGGCATAGAGTTCAAGAACACCAGCCTCGACACTTAATCTTGATACATTGGGCATCACTCATGAGTTCTCTGCTCCATACACACCTCAGTAGAATGGCACCATGGAGTGCAAGAACAGAGCCCTCATTGAGATGGCTCGGACGATGCTTGATGAGTACAAGACTCCAAGGAGGTTCTGGCCTGAAGCCATTGATACTGCATGCCACGTCATCAACCGTGTTTATCTTCACAAGCTTCTAAAGAAGACATCCTATGAGCTCCTAACTGGTAAGAAGCCAAATGTCAGTTACTTCAGAGTATTTGGTGCTAGGTGTTAGAACAAGGATCCACATCACACTTCAAAATTTGCACCGAAAGCACATGAAGGTTTTATGCTTGGCTACGGAAAGGATTCACACTCCTATAAAGTCTTCAACCTCTTTCACTATAAAGTGGTTAAAACTATGGATGTGTGGTTCGATGAGACTAATGGCTCGCAAAGAGAGCATCTGCCAAATGTGCTAGATGAAGTCTCACCTAGTGAATAAATCAAGCTTATGGCTACTGGAGAAATGATACCTTCAGAGGCACAGGCTGAAGAAGAAATCATCATTTCTGCAGCTAATCAACCTGAAGACACTGCTCAGCCTAAAGCCAATGCTGAGGACAAAGACAATGATCGGCAAGGGAAACATCTTCATCCAGTTCATCCTCGTGTTGCGAATGGTACAAATCGAGAAGATAATTGATAGCATCAATGCACCTGATCCACTCACTCGTTCAAGAGCAACACATCTAGCAAATCTCAGTGGACATTTTGCATTTGTCTCTATATCTAAACCCAAGAAAGTTGCTGAAGCCTTCATGGAACCTGGATGGATTCAAGCTATGCAAGAAGAGCTTCAACAGTTCGAGCTGAACAATATGTGGGAATTGGTTAAGTGTCCTAATCCCCGCAAGCACAATATCATAGGCACAAAATGGATCTATCGCAACAAACAAGATGAGCATGGTCAAGTTCTCAAAAATAAAGCTTGTCTCGTTGCTCAAGGATACACTCAAGTTGAAGGTATTTGTTGGTGTTCTGGGAACGAGGGTCCCCAGACTTGCCTGCCTGCGGTGTTGGGGAACGTTGTAGAAAACAAACATTTTCCTACGGTTTCACCAAGATCCATCTAGGAGTTCATCTAGCAACGAGTGATCGGATTGCATCTACATACCTTTGTAGATCACGCGCGGAAGCATTCAAAGAACGGGGATGAGGAAGGCGTACTCGACGTGATCCAAATCACCAGAGAGCCTAGCGCCGAACGGACGACACCTCCGCGTTCAACACACGTACGGTTAGTGTAACGTCTCCTTCTTCTTGATCCAGCAAGGGGGAAGGAGAGGTTGAGGGAGATGGCTCCAGCAGCAGCACGACGGCGTGGTGGTGATGGAGCTGCAGTACTCCGGCAGGGCTTCGCTAAGCACTATGGAGGAGGAGGAGGTGTTGGAGAGGGAGAGGGAGGCACCAAAGGCAAAGGTAAGAAGTCCTCCATCTCCCCACTATATATAGGAGGGCCAAGGGGGGGGGCGCCGGCCCTAGGAGATCTAATCTCCTAGGGGGGTGCGGCCAAGGGGAGGAATCCCTCCTCCCCAAGGCACCTAGGAGGTGCCTTCCCCTCCTAGGACTCTTCCTTTAGGGTTTTCCCCACCCTAGGCGCATGGGCCCTAGGGGGAAGTGGCGCCCCAGCCCACTTTGGGCTGGATCCCTTCCCACTTCAGCCCATGGGGCCCTCCGGGATAGGTGGCCCAACCCGGTGGACCCCCGGGACCCTTCCGGTGGTCCCGGTACAATACCGGTGACCCCGAAACTTGTCCCGATGGCCGAAATAGCACTTCCTATATATAATTCTTTACCTCCGGACCATTCCGGAACTCCTCGTGACGTCTGGGATCTCATCCGGGACTCCGAACAACATTCGGGTTACTGCATATACATATCCCTACAACCCTAGCATCACCGAACCTTAAGTGTGTAGACCCTACGGGTTCGGGAGACATGTAGACATGACCGAGATCGCTCTCCGGTCAATAACCAACAGCGGGATCTGGATACCCATGTTGGCTCCCACATGCTCCTCGATGATCTCATCGGATGAACCATGATGTCGAGGATTCAAGCAACCCCGTATACAATTCCCTTTGTCAATCGGTATGTTACTTGCCCGAGATCTGATCGTCGGTATCCCAATACCTCGTTCAATCTCGTTACCGGCAAGTCACTTTACTCATACCGTAATGCATGATCCCGTGACCAAACACTTGGTCACTTTGAGCTCATTATGATGATGCATTACCGAGTGGGCCCAGTGATACCTCTCCGTCATACGGAGTGACAAATCCCAGTCTTGATCTGTGTCAACCCAACAGACACTTTCGGAGATACCCGTAGTATACCTTTATAGTCACCCAGTTAAGTTGTGACGTTTGGTACACCCAAAGCACTCCTACGGTATCCGGGAGTTACACGATCTCATGGTCTAAGGAAAGGATACTTGACATTGGAAAACTCTAGCAAACGAACTATACGATCTTGTGCTATGTTTAGGATTGGGTCTTGTCCATCACATCATTCTCCTAATGATGTGATCTCGTTATCAATGACATCCAATGTCCATAGTCAGGAAACCATGACTATCTGTTGATCAACGAGCTAGTCAACTAGAGGCTTACTAGGGACATGTTGGTGTCTATTATTCACACATGTATTACGATTTCCGGATAACACAATTATAGCATGAATAAAGACAATTATCATGAACAAGGAAATATAATAATAATGCCTTTATTATTGCCTCTAGGGCATATTTCCAACAGTCTCCCACTTGCACTAGAGTCAATAATCTAGTTACATTGTGATGAATCGAACACCCATGGAATTCTGGTGTTGATCATGTTTTGCTCTAGGGAGAGGTTTAGTCAATGGATCTGCTACATTCAGGTCCGTGTGTACTTTACAAATATCTATGTCTCCATCTTGAACATTTTCACAAATGGAGTTGAAGCGACGCTTGATGTGCCTTGTCTTCTTGTGAAACCTGGGCTCCTTGGCAAGTGCAATAGCTCCAGTGTTGTCACAGAAGAGCTTGATCGGCCCCGACGCATTGGGTATGACTCCTAGGTCGGTGATGAACTCCTTCACCCAAATTGCTTCATGCGCTGCCTCCGAGGCTGCCATGTATTCTGCTTCACATGTAGATCCCGCCACGACGCTCTGCTTGCAACTGCACCAGCTTACTGCCCCACCATTCAAAATATACACGTATCCGGTTTGTGACTTAGAGTCATCCAGATCTGTGTCGAAGCTAGCGTCGACGTAACCTTTTACGACGAGCTCTTCATCACCTCCATAAACGAGAAACATTTCCTTAGTCCTTTTCAGGTACTTCAGGATATTCTTGACCGCTGTCCAGTGTTCCTTGCCGGGATTACTTTGGTACCTTCCTACCAAACTTACGACAAGGTTTACATCAGGTCTGGTACACAGCATGGCATACATAATAGAACCTATGGCTGAGGCATAGGGGATGACACTCATCTCTTCTATATCTTCTGCCATGGTCGGACATTGAGCTGAGCTCAATTTCACACCTTGCAACACAGGCAAGAACCCCTTCTTAGACTGGTCCATATTGAACTTCTTCAATATCTTATCAAGGTATGTGCTTTGTGAAATACCTATGAGGCATCTTGATATATCTCTATAGATCTTGATGCCTAATATATATGCAGCTTCTCCAAGGTCCTTCATTGAAAAACTCTTATTCAAGTAGGCGTTAGTGCTGTCCAAGAGTTCTATATCATTTCCCATCAAAAGTATGTCATCTACATATAATATGAGAAATGCTACAGAGCTCCCACTCACTTTCTTGTAAACACAGGCTTCTCCATAAGTCTGCGTAAACCCAAACGCTTTGATCATCTCATCAAAGCGAATGTTCCAACTCCGAGATGCTTGCACCAGCCCATAAATCGAGCGTTGGAGCTTGCACACCTTGTCAGCATACTTAGGATCGACAAAACCTTCCGGCTGCATCATATACAATTCTTCCTTAAGGAAACCATTAAGGAATGCCGTTTTGACGTCCATTTGCCATATTTCATAATCATAGAATGCGGCAATCGCTAACATGATTCGGACGGACTTCAGCTTCGCTACCGGTGAGAAAGTCTCATCGTAGTCAACCCCTTGAACTTGTCAATAACCCTTAGCGACAAGCCGAGCTTTATAGATGGTCACATTACCATCCGCGTCTATCTTATTCTTAAAGATCCATTTATTTTCTATGGCTCGCTGCTCAACGGGCAAGTCAGTCAAAGTCCATACTTCCTTTTCATACATGGATCCTATCTCGGATTTCATGGCTTCTAGCCATTTGTCGGAATCCGGGCCCGCCATCGCTTCTTCATAGTTCGAAGGTTCACTGTGTCTAACAACATGATTTCCAAGATAGGGTTGCCGTACCACTCTGGTGCGGAACGTGTCCTTGTGGACCTTCGAATTTCAGTAGGAGCTTGATCAGAAGTATCTTGATCATCATTATTAACTTCCTCTCTAGTCGGTGCAGGCACCTCAGGAATATTTTATTGAGCTGCGCCATTTTCCGGTTCAAGAGGTAATACTTCATCAAGTTCTACTTTCCTCCCACTTACTTCTTTCGAGAGAAACTCCTTCTCTAGAAAGGATCCATTCTTGGCAACAAAGGTCTTGCCTTCGGATCTGAGGTAGAAGGTATACCCAATAGTTTCTTTAGGGTATCCTATGAAGATGCACTTTTCCGACTTGGGTTCGAGCTTTTCAGGTTGAAGTTTCTTGACATAAGCATCATATCCCCAAACTTTTAGAAACGACAGCTAGGTTTCTTCCCAAACCATAATTCATACGGTGTCGTCTCAACGGATTTCGACGGAGCCCTATTTAAAGTGAATGCGGCAGTCTCTAAAGCATACCCCCAAAAAGATAGCGGTAAATCGGTAAGAGACATCATAGATCGCACCATATCTAATAGAGTGCGATTACGACGTTCGGACACACCATTACGCTGAGGTGTTCTAGGCGGCGTCAGTTGTGAAACTATTCCACATTTTCTTAAGTGTGTACCAAAATCGTGACTCAAGTATTCTCCTCCACGATCTGATCGCAGGAACTTGATTTTCCTGTCACGTTGATTCTCAACCTCACTTTGAAATTCTTTGAACTTTTCAAAGGTCTCAGACTTGTGTTTCATTAAGTAGACATACCCATATCTACTCAAGTCATCAGTGAGGGTGAGAACATAATGATAGCCACCGCGAGCCTCAACACTCATTGGACCGCACACATCAGTATGTATGATTTCCAATAAGTTGGTTGCTCGCTCCATTGTTCCTGAGAACGGAGTCTTGGTCATTTTACCCATGAGGCATGGTTCACACGTGTCAAATGATTCGTAATCAAGAGACTCTAAAAGTCCATCAGCATGGAGCTTCTTCATGCGTTTGAAACCTATGTGACCAAGGCGGCAGTGCCACAAGTATGTGGGACTATCATTATCAATCTTACATCTTTTAGTACTCACACTATGAACATGTGTAGCATTACGCTCGAGATTCATTAAGAATAAACCATTCACCATCGGAGCATGACCATAAAACATATCTCTCATATAAATAGAACAACCATTATTCTCAGATTTAAATGAGTAGCCATCTCGTATTAAATGAGATCCTGATACAATGTTCATGCTCAAACTTGGCACTAAATAACAATTATTGAGGTTCAAAACTAATCCCGTAGGTAAATGTAGAGGTAGTGTGCCAACGACGATCACATCAACCTTGGAACCATTCCCGACACGCATCGTCACCTCGTCCTTCGCCAGTCTCCGCTTATTCCGTAGCTCCTGCTTTGAGTTACAAATGTGAGCAACTGCACCGGTATCAAATACCCAGGAGCTACTATGAGTACTGGTAAGGTACACATCAATTACATGTATATCACATATACCTTTTGTTTTGCCGGCCTTCTTGTCCGCTAAGTATTTGGGGCAGTTCCGCTTCCAGTGACCACTCTCCTTGCAATAAAAGCACTCAGTCTCGGGCTTGGGTCCATTCTTTGGCTTCTTCCCGGCATCTTGCTTGCCGGGCGCATCAACTCCCTTGCCGTCCTTCTTGAAGGCTTTCTTACCCTTGCCCTTCTTGAACTTAGTGGTTTTATTCACCATCAACACTTGATGTTCCTTTTTGACTTCTACCTCTGCTGATTTCAGCATTGCAAATACTTCAGGAATGGTCTTTTCCATCCCCTGCATATTGAGGTTCATCACAAAGCTCTTGTAGCTCGGTGGAAGCGACTGAAGGATTCTGTCAATGACGGCGTCATCCGGGAGATTAACTCCCAGCTGAGTCAAGCGGTTATGTAACCCAGACATAGTGAGTATGTGCTCACTGACAGACTGTTTTCCTCCATCTTACAGCTGAAGAACTTGTCGGAGACTTGATATCTCTCGACCCGGGCATGAGCTTGGAAAACCATTTTCAGCTCTTCGAACATCTCATATGCTCCGTGTCTCTCAAAACGCTTTTGGAGCCCCGACTCTAAGCTGTAAAGCATGCCGCACTGAACGAGGGAGTAGTCATCGGTACGTGCCTGCCAAGCGTTCATAACGTCTTGTTCTGCAGGGAGAACAGGTGCATCACCTAGCGGTGCTTTTAGGACATAATCTTTCTTGGCAGCTATGAGGATGATCCTTAGGTTCCGGACCCAGTCCATGTAGTTGCTGCCATCGTCTTTCAGCTTGGTTTTCTCTAGGAACGCGTTGAAGTTGAGGACTACGTTGGCCATTTGATCTACAAGACTTATTGTAAATATTTTAGACTAAGTTCATGATAATTAAGTTCATCTAATCAAATTATAATGAACTCCCACTTAGATAGACATCCCTCCAGTCATCTAAGTATAACATGATCCGAGTTAACTAGGCCATGTCCGATCATCACGTGAGACGGACTAGTCAACGTCGGTGAACATCTTCATGTTGATCGTATCTTCTATACGACTCATGCTCGACCTTTTGGTCTTCTGTGTTCTGAGGCCATGTCTGTACATGCTAGGCTCGTCAAGTCAACCTAAGTGTTTTGCATGTGTAAATCTGTCTTACACCCATTGTATGTGAACGTTAGAATCTATCACACCCGATCATCACGTGGTGCTTCGAAACAACGAACTGTCACAACGGTGCACAGTTAGGGGGAACACTTTCTTGAAATTATTATGAGGGATCATCTTATTTACTACCGTCGTTCTAAGCAAACAAGATGAAAAACATGATAAACATCACATGCAATCAAATAATAATAGTGACATGATATGGCCAATATCACAAAGCTCCTTTGATCTCCATCTTGGGGCTCCATGATCATCTTGTCACCGGCATGACACCATGATCTCCATCATCATGATCTCCATCATCGTGTCTCCATGAAGTTGCTCGCCAACTATTACTTCTACTACTATGGCTAACGCGTTTAGAAATAAAGTAAAGTAATTTACATGGCGTTTCTCAATGACACGCAGGTCATACAAAAAATAAAGACAACTCGTATGGCTCCTGCCGGTTGTCATACTCATCGACATGCAAGTCGTGATTCCTATTACAATAGCATGAACATCTCATACATCACATATATATCACTCATCATTCATCACAACTTTGGCCATATCATATCACAAAGGACATGCTGCAAAAACAAGTTAGACGTCCTCTAATTGTTGTTTGCAAGTTTTACGTGGCTGAAACAGGGTTCTAGCAAGAACGTTTTCTTACCTACGTGAAAGCCACAACGTGATTTGTGAACTTCTATTTACCCTTCATAAGGACCCTTTTCATCAAATCCGCTCCAACTAAAGTAGGAGAGACAGACACCCGCCAGCCACCTTATGCAACTTGTGCATGTTAGTCGGTGGAACCGGTCTCACGTAAGCGTACGTGTAAGGTTGGTCCGGGCCGCTTCATCCCACAATACCATTGAAGAAAGATAAGACTAGTAGCGGCAAGAAAGTTGACAACATCAACGCCCACAACAAATTGTGTTCTACTCGTGCAAGAGAACTACGCATAGACCTAGCTCATGATGCCACTGTTGGGGAACGTTGCAGAAAACAAAAAATTTCCTACGGTTTCACCAAGATCCATCTAGGAGTTCATCTAGAAACAGTGATCGGATTGCATCTACATACCTTTGTAGATCACGCGCGGAAGCGTTCAAAGAACGGGGATGAGGAAGGCGTACTCGACGTGATCCAAATCACCGGAGATCCTAGCGCCGAACGGACGGCACCTCCGCGTTCAACACACGTACGGTTAGCGTAACGTCTCCTTCTTCTTGATCTAGCAAGGGGGAAGGAGAGGTTGAGGGAGATGGCTCCAGCAGCAGCACGACGGCGTGGTGGTGATGGACCTGCAGTACTCCGGCAGGGCTTCGCTAAGCACTATGGAGGAGGAGGAGGTGTTGGAGAGGGAGAGGGAGGCACCAAAGGCAAAGGTAAGAAGTCCTCCATCTCCCCACTATATATAGGAGGGCCAAGGGGGGGGGGGCGCCGGCCCTAGGAGACCTAATCTCCTAGGGGGGTGCGGCCAAGGGGAGGAATCCCTCCTCCCCAAGGCACCTAGGAGGTGCCTTCCCCTCCTAGGACTCTTCCTTTAGGGTTTTCCCCACCCTAGGCGCATGGGCCCTAGGGGGAAGTGGTGGCCCAGCCCACTTTGGGCTGGATCCCTTCCCACTTCAGCCCATGGGGCCCTCCGGGATAGGTGGCCCCACCCGGTGGACCCCCGGGACCCTTCCGGTGGTCCCGGTACAATACCGATGACCCCGAAACTTGTCCCGATGGCCGAAATAGCACTTCCTATATATAATTCTTTACCTCCGGACCATTCCGGAACTCCTCATGACGTCCGGGATCTCATCCAGGACTCCAAACAACATTCGGGTTACTGCATATACATATCCCTACAACCCTAGCGTCACCGAACCTTAAGTGTGTAGACCCTACGGGTTCGGGAGACATGTAGACATGACCGAGATCGCTCTCCGGTCAATAACCAACAGCGGGATCTGGATACCCATGTTGGCTCCCACATGCTCCTCGATGATCTCATCAGATGAACCACGATGTCGAGGATTCAAGGAACCCTGTATACAATTCCCTTTGTCAATCGGTATGTTACTTGCCTGAGATCTGATCGTCGGTATCCCAATACCTCATTCAATCTCGTTACCTCCAAGTCACTTTACTCGTACCGTAATGCATGATCCCGTGACCAAACACTTGGTCACTTTGAGCTCATTATGATGATGCATTACCGAGTGGGCCCAGTGATACCTCTCCGTCATACGGAGTGACAAATCCGAGTCTTGATCCGTGTCAACCCAACAGACACTTTCGGAGATACCCGTAGTATACCTTTATAGTCACCCAGTTACGTTGTGACGTTTGGTACACCCAAAGCACTCCTACGGTATCCGGGAGTTACACGATCTCATGGTCTAAGGAAAGGATACTTGACATTGGAAAACTCTAGCAAACGAACTATACGATCTTGTGCTATGTTTAGGATTGGGTCTTGTCCATCACATCATTCTCCTAATGATGTGATCTCGTTATCAATGACATCCAATGTCCATAGTCAGGAAACCATGACTATCTGTTGATCAACGAGCTAGTCAACTAGAGGCTTACTAGGGACATGTTGGTGTCTATGATTCGCACATGTATTACGATTTCCGGATAACACAATTATAGCATGAATAAAGACAATTATCATGAACAAGGAAATATAATAATAATGCCTTTATTATTGCCTCTAGGGCATATTTCCAACATGCGGTCCATGGCGTGGCTTTGCTGGCAGGCCTGTATGGCCCATGTTCATCAACAAGGAATCAAGACCCTCGCGAGGGGCCAAGCCTCGCAAGGCGGATGACACAAGACCTTCTCAGGAGCGGCCTCGCCAGGCTAGCTCATGAGGGGTGGAGAATTCAAGGTCGGGCAAACCTCGCGAGGTTCTCATGACATGAGCCATGACGATCGAGACCAGGCGGGCACCAGCGCCCGCAGCATCCTTGTTTCCACTTTCGTGCTAAGGGGGCAAGCGCAAGCGCGGAGTACCGAGGCATCAAGTAAAGGTTTCCATATTGGTGCAATGAGACCAAGACCAGAAGGATGACAAGACAGAGGTCACCATGGAGCCCAGGACGGCGTCACCACCAGAACCTACGGCAGGCGAAGACCACCTTTTGTTAGGATAGCTTGTACTAGTTGTCCCCTTTCAAATTGGCCGTTGTTGGCTCCCTTCCCACTCAATATTTGGGGAGAGGATCAGGGCCTCTATAAATGGGACTAGCCACCACCATAGGTGAGAGGAAGAAGGATCAAGTTCATCCTCAGCCACACAAGTGTACCAAGCACAAGAACACCTCAACCTGAGGAGGCTGTTCTCCCTCTTGTACTATTTGTCCTCAGCCCAAGAGGCAATCCACCACCACCACATTGGAGCAGGGTATTACACCACCATGGTGGCCCGAACCAGTATAAATCTTGTGTCCTTTGAGTTGCGAGTTCGTCGAGTTAGTTCATGAGATCGAGGCTAAGTTAGGACGCAGATCAATAGGAGGGAGATCATCGCGCTCACCCCAGTGTTCAAACCTTAAGGGTTTTACGGAAACTCATGATCCGACATTTGGCTCACCAGGTAGGGGTGCGCCGGAGCTTCTTCCCCACCAGACGATCCGCCGACGCTCCGTGGTTCCGACGTCCGGCGACCCAAGGGCTGACGACGACCGATGGGCAGCCTGGCACGCCCGGGCGGCGCCGCCCGCCCAGGAAGTCTTCAACCACACGTCTCAGGTGGCGCACGCCCCAAACACCATGGGGCGTGGGCGGTGCAGCCACTCACCCTCTGCTCTTACCCGCGACAGACGCGAGTCACTGCAAGGGCCGCCAGCCACGCCCCAGTGACAGCGCCGCACACCAGGAGGGAGCAGGCGAACATGTGGGTCACGCTCACAGTGGCACGGGAGCTGCAGTGGTGCCGGCTCATGGAGAGCGGCCAAGATGCACTGCTGGAACGCGTCGCCGAGCTCCTGGACGCGGCGGCCACAGGAGCACCGCTCTTCTGCTACCAGCTCATGCCCTAGGCGGCGGCAGGATCCCACGGCAGGCCTCGTCGCGCCCGCATACCCCCAAGTGCGCCCGGAGGCTTCATCGACATCAGCGTGGTCGGGCGTCCCCTCGTATCCGAGCCACCTCGGATGGGCGCGGGCACGAGCGTCCTCGCACACGACCTCATCGGAGCACCACCCCGCCACCCTCAGGACAACGTGACGGGCCGTGCGACATGGAGCGTGGGGCACTTCGGCGAGGTCTTCGGGGCAGCGGCCTCGGAGGCCTACGTGCCCCATCTTGTTCCTCGGGTGAGGAGGCCTACGTGAGTACATGCCGGAGGACGACCCCATCTTGTTCCTCGGGCCAGGATGGGAGGAGGAGGCGTTAGGAGCTGAAGCCTTCCAGGAGCCGTCGGAGAGCCCCGCCGGCCGCGCCGTCGACGACACATACATGGTACCATTAATCCTTCAGGGATAAGCTTACGCTAACCATGAGTCACAGGTGAACCAGGTCACGGCACTAAAGATGGTTCCGGCAAGGCAATGCCCACCCCGACAAGAGAGACCCGCTAGGGGCTGCGTGGAAGGGGCCAGGAACAAGGCCCCTCCCCGTGTCACACGGAGAAAGGCAACGCCAGGAGGTAGGCCCTCTGCCGGGGTGGCGACGGTGACCTTTTCCCCGGCAGAGGACCCGTGGTCGCCGAGGGCGCCGCTGGCGTCCCCTCTACCCTCGTTGGGCCGTCCCGGTTTCCGGTCGTCCCAGCGGTGGTAGGGGGTGGCGCAAGGCGGGGCCCTCGTCAGGCGATATGAAGTAAGGCTCACGCCTGTGAAGATCGCCGCCCATGACCCTCACGTAATAATGAGTGGGGCTGTACACGCCCCGGAGCCTCAGGAGAGCCACCCTCGGGCCTCAGGGGCTCCCTCCCACGCCAAGTGGCAACACTTAGCTCCGCGCTGGTGAGAAGACGTCGAAGACTAGACTAGGCGTCGGACGCGGCCATTTGCTTCGGATCTCTTTTCTGTAACCCTGTCTTCTGGATTTGGATTTAAGTTGAAGTTGAATTTGATTTGATTCGCGCGGGCGGATGCCTTTTCACGTTCAAGCTATTTCTCGCAGTCTAGTTCTTGCCTTATTTCGGAGTTCGCGCCAGTCGCTCCCCTCGCGGGCCCCTCGCGAGCCGGGCTAGGCACGAAGCACACGAGCCACGCACGTGCCAAGCCGTGGATGGCGCTTGCTTATCACATGGCCTCCTCGGGTGTGTCGTTGAACTCCTCAGGAGCTTCTCAAAAACCCGCAATCTCTTGGGTCGGTTTTGGGCTCGTCCAAGCTAATGTTACCGGCAACAACAACCCTGCCCCGACATGCGTAAGCTCGTGAAGATGCGTATTCAATTTGACACAGAAGGATAATAGCTATGATTGTTTACATGAGGGGCTCCCCCTCTCAAAATGCTCTTACAATCTTCTGGGGCCACGCCCCAGTTTTTATAGGGTAAACGGCAGGGGAACGAGGGATCAGCCAGATATGTCGCTCGCCGCGGCCCCCACGTCACCTTCAGATGCACCGCTGGCGTCGCTGTCGCCATCGTCGGCGTCGCCCCCACCTTCATCGGTGTCGGTGTTGCCGCCGTCAACCACGCCGCCTTCGTCTGCCACAAACACTACCCTATCGTCATCGGAAGCGAAGGCCTTGACCAGTGCATCCACATTGCCTTCAACCCAACGCGCCAGGTCGCCCTGGATGGCTTCCGGTGCATGAGCAATGGCAGCGTCAAAATCAAAGTCGGGGTCGATGTTCCGGAGGTGGCTGAAGATGCGGGAGAACGCGCGCCCGAGTAGACTGCAACTCCTCTCCTCAACAAATTGGCGAGCCCTCTAGGAACGGTTTTGCAGGCGCGTCACGACATCCCCAAAGAAGTGGAGGTGGCCGGCGTAATTGTTTGCATGGGGATGAGGAGCATTCTCATCGCAGATATGGCCCAGGGCGCTGTTGGCCCTGTTCCTGGGGTCCTCGAGCATGGGGGCGTGCACACGCTCCAATGTCCGTCGCTCGAGCACTTCGTCCCTGTTCTGCCGCGCGACGGACTCGGCATCGGCGACCCACTGCTGAAGAGAGAGCAGCTCGGTGCGGGCGGAAGCGAGCTCAGCCTGCACCGAGGCCAGGGCTGATGCGGTGGCCTCCTCGCGCCGCTCCACCTCGACCAACCTGGACTTGAGGGCAGTAGTCCTACCGGCAGCCCCGGCTTCCACAAGCTTCAGCTTCAGGTTGTGCCTGCTCTCAAGATCTGCGCGAGCCTCGGCCACCCGGCGGTTGACCTCTTCCTGGGCCCTGACCTCGCGTGCGCTGACGTCGTCCTCCGCCTGAGCAAACTGGTGCTCTCTCATCTCCACCATTCGAGTTCAAGGCTGCGCTCCACGGCTTCCAGCGCCAGCACCTCCTCGCGCTTTCGGATCTCTTCCTCGTCGGTGGGCGACCCCCTCAACGACTCAAGGGCAGCCCTATGCGCCTCCACCTGCTGATCCAACATAGCGCTCCAGGCTTGGAGCTCCCACACGCGTTTCTCCCCGGCCTCGCGACAGCGGTCAGCTTCACAAGCCTCCTCCAGAGCTCGGGAGCAGGCCTCACGGGAGGCTGCAAGGGAAGCCTCGGCCTTCATGTTATCTAGCTCACGCTGGTGGCGCCCAAGGTTGATGGCCACTTTTAGCTTGTGCCACTCCTCTGCCAACCGAAGGCCCTCGGTCTCAAGGCACACGTCGACACCCCCAAGTTCTTCACTGAGTTAGTTCATCGCGCCCATCGCCTCCTGGAAGAGCTCATGACGAACAATGCTCTACCTGCGCTCGAAATCGAGCGCACGACCCATCTCGCCCTCTGCTACGGGGGCTGTGGGTGATGCCCGGCGGGGTGCGCCCCCTCTCAGCAGGGGGCTGGGGCCTGGCAGGGCCCCAGGAGCTAGCCGGCCCTCGCAAGGGGCCCGCTGCTTGAACAGAACCCCAGGATCAAAGCCAGCCAGTTGCCGGCCGTGACTAGGGGAGGAGCCCTTGGCACGCTTGCTGCACTCCGAGCAAGGCCGCGAAGGAAGGACGGCGAAGGCGCAAGCTCAAGGCGCCTTGATGATGGGCCAACTGCAGCGGTTGACCCCACTCTGTGGGCATCGCATGAGCTTGCAGCGCTCGGGCTTGGCGGGTGCAACGGGACGAGAGGAGCTGCTTATCAGGATATTTTACGGCCTTGGCAGAAGGGGTCATGAGGGGATAATCGTCAGGAAGGAAACCGGCGCATAGAAGATCACCAAGATAAGGTACTTACTCGTTAACGACGATATACTTCCTCTGTTTCAATGGCCCGAAGGTGCCACTGCCGCAGCTTGGGGACCCCTTTCTCTTGCGGAGTTCTGTGAAGTCCACGCACAGCCGGCCGAAGCGCTGGACATGGAGGCCGACACGAGGCGCGACTGGAGAAGAGCTCGGAGGGGCAGCCTCAGAAGCGCCAGGATGAGGAGAGCTGGCCGGCTCCACCTCGCAGTGACTTGCCGAGGCCTCGGGAGCCCCGGTCGCGGGAGACGCGGGCTGCATCGCCCCTTCAATCGCCGCCCTAGGGCAATAGTCACAAGACCCCAAGGTCGACGCTTCGGGAGTCCTGGGCGGCATCAGCATGTCGGCACCTTCACTATCAGCCCCCAGCAGTGTACGCCCCCCTGCACCAACACTAGGGGCAAGCTCTGCGCCAACATCGAGGAAAGTAACCACGACGATGGGGTTCTCGCGGGGCCCCATGAGGCCAGCTGGACGCAACCCCCCCCCCCCACTGGTCGAAGGAGGGCATATGCTCCGCGAAGGACATCTTGCTCGAGCAACGGTACAAAACACAACTCTTCCTCGGCAAGTCGTCCGGCAACGGGACTCCCGTCAGGACCTCAAACACCGTTCACCGCGCCTCATGGGGGAGCTTAGACTCCTGAAGTCTCATGTGGTCCGGCTGCTGATCAAGGCCCACATCGGCTAGGAGTGGCGCTGAAGCGGAGCAATTCGGCGCTGGACGAACTCCCTCACCACCATAGGCGCAGTCACGCCAAGGTCTTTGAGCCATCTCAACCTCAGCCAGACGGGGACAAGGCATGGATCGGCGAGCCTCCGGTGGCACCAACCGGAGTTAGGAATGGCGGGCTCAGACGGAGAAGAGAGCAGGGGGCTGAGCACTCCGGCGTCAACAAACACCCACCGTGTCCAGAACCTGCTCGCGTATGGTGGAAGCTCGAAGTCAATCCCGTCGCCGTCCGTCGCCGCCATGGCTTGAAAGCTCAGGCACCTGGAGCTCTGCCTAGGATCAATCAGGTGCAGCGAGAAGAAGTGGCGGAAAAGATCCACAGAAGCAGCAATGCCGACCATGGCCTCGCAAACGAAGGCAAAGACGGCAAACAGGGTCACGGATTGGGGATCAAGGTGCAACATTTGGATATGATAATGGGAAAGCACTGCGTTGAGGAAGACGGAGAAAGGAGGGACCAAGCCCGCCTAGAGGGCGTCGATGAAGAAGGGGACCTCAGTGGCCGTCCGGTCAATGTGAGCACGGGAAGCAGGCCAAGTCACCGTCTCTCCCCACTCGTTGAAGCTGGATGCGAGCATGGGACGCACCTTGCCCATGGCCTCATCGTTGAGCACCCGCGATCGGCCTACTGCGGGCTCGGCGGCCGGGGGCGCACTAGCCGAAGACAGAGGCTTCTTACCTTTATCCGCTTGCGTCGGCGCCATGGCAATGGGGCGATCAAAGCTAAGGTCAGATTGGAAAGAGGAGCAGAGTCTAGGGGAAGCAGAGGAATTGGAGGAGAATGAAGCAAGCGATGGAAGAATAACCGTGTAGACCGCGGTGGCCGTTTAGCCAGGCGGGTATCAAGGCAGCGTGGGGAAGCGGAGACGCCCACGTCCAATCCACCGCCACGCGTCGACCGAGGTCGCAGGCTATTGGGGTTCGCGGCACTCCGCACTTGACCCTTGGCTTTGCCTTGAAGCCAAGCCCTATCACGCCTTGGTCCCGGGGGCTACTGCCGGCATTCTGGGAACGGGGGTCCCCTGACTTGCCTGCCTGCGGTCCACGGCGTGGCTTTGCTGGCAGGCATGTACGACCCATCTTCATCAACAAGGAATCAAGACCCTCGCGAGGGGCCAAGCCTCGCGAGGCGGACGACACAAGACCTCCTCAGGAGCGGTCTCGCCAGGCTGGCTCGTGAGGGGTGGAGAGTTCAAGGTTGGGCAAACCTCATGAGGTTCTTGTGACGTGAGCCATGACGATCGAGACCAGGCGGGCGCCAGCGCGCGCTGCATCCTCATTTCCTCTTTGGTGCTAAGGGGGTAAGCGCAGGCGCGGAGTACCGAGGCATCAAGCAAAGGTTTCCATATTGGTGCAACGAGACCAAGACCAGAAGGACGGCAAGACAGAGGTCACCATAGAGCCCAGGACGGCGTCACC
This sequence comes from Triticum dicoccoides, assembly GCF_002162155.2. Lineage (NCBI taxonomy): Eukaryota > Viridiplantae > Streptophyta > Magnoliopsida > Poales > Poaceae > Triticum > Triticum dicoccoides. The sequence continues at coordinate 183,244,922 of NC_041382.1, read as the reverse complement.
ACCAGAACCTTTGGCAGGCGAAGACCACCTTTTGTCAGGATAGCTTGTACTAGCTATCCCCTTTCAAATTGGTCGTTGTTGGCTCACTTCCCGCTCAATATTTGGGGAGAGGATCAGGGCCTCTATAAGTAGGACTAGCCACCACCAAGGCGAGAGGAAGAAGGATCAAGTTCATCCTCAGCCACACAAGTGTACCAAGCACAAGAACACCTCAACCTGAGGAGGTTGTTCTCCCCCTTGTACTGTTTGTCCTCAGGCCAAGAGGCAATCCACCACCACACTGGAGTAGGGTATTACACCACCACGGTGGCCCGAACCAGTATAAATCTTGTGTCCTTTGAGTTACGAGTTCATCGAGTTAGTTCGTGAGTTCTAGGCTAAGTTAGGAAATAGATTGATGGGGGGGGGAGATCTTCGCACGCACCCCAGTGTTCAAACCTTAAGGGTTTTCCCGGAACTCGTGATCTGACAGGATTGACTTCGATGAAACATTTGCTCCGGTGGCTTGGCTTGAGGCCATTCGCATACAACTAGCCTATGCCAACCATCACAACATCCTCCTGTACCAAATGGATGTGAAGAGTGCTTTTCTCAATGGCAAGATTGAAGAAGAAGTGTATGTTGCACAACCACCTGGCTTTGAAGACCCAAAACATCCTGACATGGTAAAAAAGCTCAACAAGGCACTATATGGCCTCAAACAAGCCCTTCATGCTTGGTATGACACACTTAAAGACTTCCTGAAGAGAAAAGGCTTCAAACCTAGTTCCCTGGACCCCACTCTCTTCACGAAGACATAGAATGGTGAAATGTTTGTATGCCAGATCTATGTGGATGACATTATCTTAGGCTGCACTAACAAGAGATATAGTGATGAGTTTGGATGCATGATGCAAGAGCAATATCAGATGTCCATGATGGGTGAGCTGAAATTCTTCCTCGGTATTCAAATCCGTCAGCAGAGTAATGGCATTTTCATATCTCAAGAGAAATACCTCAAAGATTGCTCGAAGAAGTTTGGAATGCAAGACTACAAAGGGTACACGACGCCAATGCCAACCAAAGGTCAATTGGGTCCCGACTACAATGGTAAAGAGTTCGATCAAAAGGTATACCGCTCCTTGATTGGTTATTTACTCTATTTATGTGCATCTAGGCCAGATATAATGCTTAGCATTTCCATGTGTGCCCGATTCCAAGCGGCACCAAAGGAATCGCATCACTTAGCAGTGAAGCGAATTCTTCAATATTTGGCTTACACCCCAACACTAGGATTTTGGTATCCAAAGGGATCAGAGTTTGATCTAGTTGGATTCTTAGATGCTGACTATGCTGGTGAAAAGGTCAATCGCAAGTCCACATCAGGAACAAGTAACTTTCTTAGACGATCTCTTGTCTGTTGGTCTTCGAAGAAGCAGAACTGTGTATCTCTCTCCACTGCTGAATCTAAATACATTGCTGCTGGATCTTGCTGCGCTTAGCTTCTATGGATGAAGCAAACTCTCAAGGACTATGGCATCCACCTGAAGCAAGTGCCACTTTACCGCGACAATGAAAGCGGCATCAAGATTGCCAACAACCCAGTCCAACACTCGAAGACAAAGAACATTCAGATCCGTCATCACTTTCTCAGAGATCATGTCATGAAGGAAGATATTGATATCATTCATGTGAACACTGAAGAGCAATTGGTAGACATCTTCACAAAGCCCTTGGATGAGAAAAGGTTTTGCAAGTTGCGGTGTGAGCTAAATATCTTAGAATCCTCGAATGTCCTATAATCGGACACACATCCTAACGCTTATGCATGTTGATGACTTAGATGTGCAACACACGAAGTAACGTATATCTTCAATCAATGAAGACATACACCCTAAGTGTGAAGACATTAATGTGGAATTTGACTTCGGAGCGCCATGATAATTGTGCGCCGTGTCTGGGTCTAATACTTCCTATATGATGGGTAACGCCACCACCAAATTTTTGTTTGATGTGTTTCAATTGGCGTCATAATTGCATAGTATTCGCATTTGATTTGTCTCTACATTTAGTTGACTTCATGTTTATCTTCACAATGTTGAGTTGGTCTTATGCTGATATATACATATATTCGTGTTCAGTCCTCTACAACATTCACTTATAGCTATGTCTTCATATTTGAATTTTTCTTGATCTAAGTGAATGTGATTGGACCCTAACCCCTTCTGTGCTTCTACCTCAAACTCTATCTATCTATATCGTATGCATTCTATTGAAACCTATCCAGTGTCTTCTCTAAATCCTTGTTAGGAGAAGATAAAGAGAAAAAAGTTTAAATCTATTTTTAATGCCATATCCTTATTGCCTAAATACCAGAGAAGCCGGAACGACCACACGACAATCCAGGCGTTCGTGGGAATGTGGAACAACTTCCTATATGTTGCATGCACACCACGTGTCCTTCAGATGTGAACTGCCAGGGGCACCTGCGTAATTACGCTATGATGCCCCCTTCATTATAAATACACACTCATAGAGGTCATTATCTCTTCTTCCACCTCGCCACCTTGCACAAACCCAAGCGCCTCCGCTAGCTCGCGTCGATGCTGGAGACGAAGCACTTAGGTGCCGCAACTTCTTCGACACTGTCCTCACACCGGCCACGGACCTCGTCCTCTCTGCCGCCGCCATAGGTGTCTTCCGCCGCCAAGTTAGGGTGTAGAAGATTGAACTAATCGGCCTCTCTCTCCACCTCGTCTAGCAGTTCATCAGTGGTAATTAGAAGTTACTTTTTACTACCTTTTTGATCCGTCAAATCCATCCAGTTCAATCAAAAGTGGTTTCTTCACTTTCGAATCCGGATCCGTCTTTATCTGCATCTCATATCATGCCAAGTATATTCACTTATGCTTCACAACTTGTTAGATTCCTCACTTGTACTTATTCATGGATTCGTACAAATCTGGAACCAACTCTCATCAAATAAGTGAATGTCTTCGCACTATGAGGTCAATGTCTTCAAACTGATTTATCTTCAAAATCTTCTCAGAATGCATATGACCTCTTCCCCTTCCCTCACACCTCTAATGCTGTCACAGGTACATGTCCGTGGGAGAATCCCTTGGCTCTCATAGTCTGCATTCATTTGCAGAGTTCTTACAGCGTCATATTCACTCACCTGAAGCCAGTTCATGTCTGACCAGCAAAAGGAAGCCATTCACTGTCTTGAAGCCATTCAATCTAAATATAATGGCAACAGAGAAATCAGCTAGAAAGGGCGGCAGGCAGCGCCATGGGGATACAACTAAGGATTTACCTCCTGATCTGTTTGAAATGTACAAGACAGATCCTGAGGAAAGCTATGGCCAGCACAAGACCCGAATCCAATGGATTCGAAGATATTGGGCAGAAGAATGGTTCAAATACAGATTTGTGACTCCTGAATATGCTGAAAACAACGCTATCAAGGGCCCATGGGGAGATATTCTGTACAGAAATCTGCAGGCCAAGTCCAAGTCTGAAATCATTGCTCAAGGCTTCTACACATGCATGGTCCGAGGACCGAAGCCAGAGAATGTCAACCCATCATCAATGATATGGTGTCGTAAAGACAATATTTTCAAACGCAACTATCAATTTGCCAAGGAGTCCGCTATCAAAAACAACAAGGAGCTTGGACTCAACTTCAACCCTGGCCCATCGGCTCCAAGGGCTGATGGCACATGCGATGCCAATCCAAATGTCATCGGCCCCTTCTACAACTTCGATGGCCTTCTCTCTCATATAGCTGTACAGAGGGTTATGATGGAGCAATCTGCTGATGACACAGTTTCTGAAGATACGCCAGCACCACCGCAGCTGAAGCCTAAGAAGTCAAAGGCTTCAAAGCCCTCTGCCGCACCAAAAGCTTTGCGTGTGATGCCATTGGCCACTGCACCTCCTGAACCTAGTGTGCAATTTGAAGATTTGTCTCGTGTCTCCAAGAAGACCGAGAAGACAAAGAAAACGAAGAAGCCCACGAAGATTTCTGGGCATGAACTAACTCCTGCTACCGTTCTGTGCAATGAGGATGACACCATCGATCTGTCCAGCAATGAAGATCTTGATGATGATGCCCTTGAGCTACTGATCAAGAGCAAGAAAGAGGCGGAGATCTTCAACGATCTACCCCTCTTTGACGTGGATATTCTGAACAAATTCACCGATGAGTGGTTTGATGACCAGAGCATCAGTATTGATGATCTTTAACTGCCAGTGGACAACAGCGTCACATTCCATAGAGCCATTGCTAATGTGTTGGCCTTGGCTTAGAAGATAGTTGAGCTCAAGAACAAAATTGATTATGAGAAGGCTCACTTCAAGAAGAACATGGCCAAGCTCAGCGTGGCAGATGTTCAAATCTTCAAGAAGATGTTGCATGACCTCAAGGTATAGTTTCACAAGAAGCGCAATGAAGCCAAAGGTTCAAGAGAGCACATGAAGTACTTTGCACAAAAATGTGTTCAAGCACACAATGAGGCTGAGAAGCGCAAGGCTCTTGGGCGTCCTTGCATCGATCCCAGGATGGCGGCCAAACAAAAGAAGTCTGCTATGACACAGACTGAAGCACCAAGGAAGGAAGCACCTCACATTGTCTTCCCTGCCAGCATGACATGCTCGAAGCCTAAGGTCACCTCAGCAGCTTCAGAGCTGAAGAAGACAAGGGCCACTGAAGCTGAAGCCAAGAAACGCAAGCACAAGAATGCTTATGATGACGCACCATCGAAGAAGAAATTGAAGACAAAGTCTTCAAAGAAAGAGCGTGTTGCGACCTCTGAACCCCTTGGTGTTGAGCCCATTTCTGTTGCCCGTCCAACCTCCACCAACTAAGAACGTCGCCTTGTGATCCACGAGCCTGCTTTCACAGAGGCTCCTGAAGATGAAGAAGTTCCAGCTGTTGACCCCATCACAGCTGAAGACATTGGTCGTGAAGACAATGTTGAAGATGATGAAGTCCTTCCTCAACTCGAGCACCAATTGGTATCATCGCCTGTTCTTACGAACAGTGAACTCGTCAGCATTGGTCGTCCCTTGATGCCAATTGCTCAGGATGATTCATGGGCTGATCGCCCTCAACAAGATGCCCCCATTCATGATGAGACACCCAGAACTCCACCACCTTAAGTCACCACTCCGGTGCTTGACGACGACAACTACATGGTGCAGACCACTCCATCACCACATGCATCGCCCGCTTTCCGCAGGCTTCATAAAGGCCCTAGGCCGCAGGTCACCATGTCGAGCATTCCAGAAGGGGAAGTTCAACAAATCTCAGTAGCACGCCACGTGTTTCCTGAAGTCACCCCTACTGTGAATGTCTCCGAGTCTGAAGCCAAAGCTGCTAAAGACATTCCGGCTGCATCAGCCGATGATGAGCAAGGAGAAAGAGAAGAAGAACATGTTGCCACACCCCCTGCTACTGATCAAGTTATTCTTGAGGAGAATGTGACTGTGCCTGACCCTCCTGTTATTGAAGAAATGAAGGTTGAAAACACTGAGGCTGCCACAAACAACGCTACTGACGCCAATGACGTTGTCATGGCCGAAGACAATGTGGAGCCTGAAGCTAATTTGGTGCCTGAAGCTCAAGAACAACCTGAAGCCACTGCGAATGCTGAAGCCATTGTTCCACCTCCAAGGCCTCACACCATTGAACATGCCTATGATCGCGGCCAGCTTGTCACAGTGAGATGGCCCATTTTGGTTCCTCCAACTGCTCCTGGACCATAGTACAACTACCATGTTGAGTAGAGGCCTCAGGTTCAGAAGCCAAAGCCCAGGCTGCCAAGGCTTCTAGGTGCTGCCATGTCCCCAGGATCGTTCAACATGAACAACTTCAGGGAACACAATACTTTCTTCGACAGCGCCAAGAATCCATACTCGAAGCCAAAGATCTCTTCCGATTGATTTTGGAGCTATCAGCAGCGTAGCTACTACTCCTGCATCCTTTACAATCAAGAGCGAATATTTCCTCACATGCGTCTTGATTGCGAAGCTATTGCTGGGCTGCCCTGTCTGGAAGAAGCTCTTTATTGCTTCAGGGAGGTTGGTCTTCTCCAATTCATTACTGTCAAGGAGCACTGCAATGAAGAGCTTCTGCTGCAGTTCTATTCCACTCTCCACATTCGTGGCTACAACAGGGATCCGAAGACATGGGTCCTTGAGTGGATGTCAGGAGATGTATATCATGAAGCCAAAGCTCAAGACATCATCGAGCTTACTTTCCTGCCCACTCCAGGCGAGTTCTATGAGCCTGGTTGTCAGCGTCATCACGATGAATTATAGAGTATCTTCGAGAGGCCTGAACCCAATATGAGCGAGATGCTTAGCATGATGAAGCCACTACCCCAAGATGCTGAATACCCCAAAGAGTTCTTCATCAAAGACTTCGAGTACCTTCCCCGCATAGTTTATCATATTCTGAGGTGTACTCTATGGCCAATCAAGGGACACTCAGCTGAAGCCAAACTTGAAGCAGCCATGAAGACTTTGGTGTTTTACATCATCAATGGCATCAGATTCAACACCCAGGATTTCTTTATCAGACAACTTGCTGTATCTGGGATTGATTTGTTTGGCCTGAAGTTCTATGCTCCATGGGTGATGCGCCTGATCAAACTCCACTCTTCTGTTGACTATCTGCCCTCAGCGCACAACCATCTTGTCTTTCTGCCTAAGGTTGATCTGTCCGTCGAAGCCATCTACCCAGAGCCTGCCAAGAAACCTCTATATCTTCATAATGCTGATCACCAAAGCTTCTCGCAACCAATGGAGGGTATTCTTGTTCCAAACGCTGCAACTCGATCCTATCCTCTGGCTGGCAATATGCGTGTGCCTCATCGTGCAAACATCTAAGCCACTGACAATACAATTGCTCAAAGGCCTCGGAAGCGTTCTCGTGTACTCAATGACCAAGAGCTTCTTGCGACCTTACATCAGAAGCAGGATAAGCCTCATGACTAGCTCGAGCGTCAAATGCAGAGTATCTTGGTGGATGTCAATGACATTTGAAACTTGGCCACCAAGAACTCATTTGTAGCCCATGAAGCCTGTCGGCGGTCTTCGAAGAGTCTCACACTATTATGCCTAGAAGAAGATCTTCGCGAAGATGGCTTCACTTAGGGCTTCAAATTTGATTCCAGACCTCCAAGCAATGTAAGCTGGCGCCTCCCTCCATCAATAGAAGATTCTGAGTACTCGTCTTTGGCTACAACTATTGTTGTGAGAGTCGTTGATGAAGAATACGACGCCACTTCACCAACCATGGATGCACTGCATCTCGACACTGCACCAGGCCCTTCTGCACCACTGAACTCCAGCGTCGACCCGGCACCTTCATCTACTCCTAATGGGGACGAGTAGATACTCTATGTCTTCAAACATTTTTGGTCATTACTGACAAAAGGGGGAGAAGCATATGAGTTGATAGTCTCCAAGCGGGTCCTTCTGGGTGCTTGCACTATTTTTCCAAGTGTTTACAACTCTCGTCTTTTGATACATTTGGTTCTTTGGGTTGTAACACTTAAACTCGATGGGCGTCTGCTACTTTTTCTGCTACTCTGTGATGCGATGATAAATTCCGCATGAAGTCATTCTGCAGACGTCCATTTTCCACTATGCATGTCATTATCTTCGTTATATCTTTATATGCATGATGAATTGTCTTCATAAGTTGAAGAGGATCTCCACAAAGTAAAACCTGCCATGTGCATTTGCATTCAAAAGCAAACTATTTATATGCACATCTTCAGGGGGAGTCTTTTGCTACTTATGAAGACAATGCCGTAATTCTCAACTTTCACATATTTTTATCCCCGCTGAAAACTTCAACCAGTTTGTCATCAATCACCAAAAAGGGGGAGATTGTAAGTGCATCTAGTGCCACCCCTAGTTGGTTTTGGAGTATTGACGACAAACTTAGTTGAGGGACTAATGTGTTTGTGAGAATTGCAGGATAACACAGGTAGTAGTCTCATATTGATTCGTTTTACCTACTAGAGATGACCCCTAAAAATGTGTGAAGACATAAAGACAATGGTGGTCTGTGAAGAGATTCACATTGAAGACTATGACATGAGAAGATATCTTATGAAGACTATGGACTGCAAAAACATAGTTGTTTCGTAGTTTCCTTTTCTTCTTTGTTGAGTCATAGGAACCACCATACTGTTAAGTGGGGTCCAAATGAACAAAGTTAGAGTGACTGATGTGATGCTCAACTAAATCCTATGTCTTCGAACGAAGACAATGAGAGCAAATGTTATCCAGAGCTGGATGAGTCAGTGTTTCTTGGAGCCCAAGTAAAGCTGCCGCATGTGTTTGAAATCTGACGGTTGGACACGTGTCAGTTCCTTGGTGACCCAGGGTCATTTTGGACAAATCAGGTTGGGTTGCCTCCTGGCTATAAATAGCCCACCCCCTACAACATAAATTGGTGGCTGCTCAGATTTAGTACACGGCTTTTGTGGTTTGAGAGCAACCCACCTCCGAAGCATTTGAGAGAGAGATCCTTGCGATGACAAAGCCCAAAACACCCAGAGCCAAAGAGTGTTAGGCATCACTGAAGTCTTTTTGTCCGCGTGATCTGAAGACTTGTTACACTTGAGGACTATGAATCCTCCAGCCGGTTAGGCGTCGTGTTTTGAGCATCCAAGAGTCATTGTGGATTGCCGGTGAATGAATTCTATGAAGGTTTGGAAGTCTACCTTGAAGACTTACCAGAGTGATTAGGCGAGGACTAAGTGTCCTTAGATCAATGGGAATAAGGTGAAGACGCGGTCTTCTGAGTTAAATCTCAGCCTCCCTATCCAGACGTACAATTGTCACAACAATTGGAATTGGTCCAACAAATCCTTGTCCTCTCCAAGCAACTGGTTCTATCTCATACCTCTCTTTACTTACAGTTTGTCTTCATGAAGTCATTTCCTGCTTGCATGATCTGATTGACTTCACTATGTGAAGACTGTTGTTGGTTGGCTTCATACTATCTTCCATCCTGATCCATACCACCTAGCTACTAATAGTCTTTGTGCTTTCACTTCATTGCTTACTTGACTATGGCTTGTCTAGTGTAGTCCACCTTTCGCTGCATATCAATAGGTTCATTTCTTCTGTTAGTCTTCAAAGCCCCCATGTTTTGATGACTTTCATAAAAATCGCCTGTTTATCCCCCCTCTAGTCAACAACTAGCACTTTCAAAAACAATGTGGAATAGTTTCACAACTCACACCACGTGGAACACCACAGCGTAATGGTGTGTCCGAACGTCGTAACCGTACTTTATTAGATATGGTGCGATCTATGATGTCTCTTATCGATTTACCACTATCGTTTTGGGGTTATGCATTAGAGACGGTTGCATTCACGTTAAATAGGGCACCGTGAAAATCCATTGAGACGACACCATATGAACTATGGTTTGGCAACAAACCTAAGTTGTCGTTTCTTAAAGTTTGGGGATGTGACGCTGATGTCAAAAGGCTTCAGCCTAATAAGCTCGAACCTAAATCGGAGAAGTGCGTCTTCATAGTATACCCTAAGGAAACAATTGGGTACACCTTCTACCATAGATCCGAAGGCAATATCTTTGTTGCTGAGAATGGGTCCTTTCCAGAGAAGGAGTTTCTCTCAAAAGAAGTGAGTGGGAGGAAAGTAGAACTTCATGAGGTAATTGTACCTTCTCTCAAATTGGAAATTAGCACATCAGTGAAATTCGCTCCTGTGATGCCTACACCAACTAGAGAGAAAGCTAATGATGATGATCATGAAACTTTGGATCAAGTTACTACTAGACCTCGTAGGTCGAACAGAGCACGTTCCGCACCAAAGTGGTATGGTAATCCTGTCCCGGAAGTCATGTTATTAGACCGTGGCGAACCTACGAACTATGAAGAAGATATGACGAGCCCAGATTCCGACATATGCCTCGAGGCCATGAAATCTGAGATAGGATCCATGTATGAGAACAAAGTGTGGACTTTGGTGGACTTGCCCAATGATCGACAAGCCATTGAGAATAAATGGATCTTCAAGAGGAAGACGGACACTGATGGTAGTTTACTATCTACAAAGCTCGACTTGTCGCAAAAGGTTTTTGACAAGTTCAAGGTGTTGACTACAATGAGATTTTCTCACTCGTAGCGATGCTTAAGTCTGTCCGAATCATGTTAGCACTTGCCGCATTTTATGAAATCTGGCAAATGGATGTCAAAACTGTATTCCTTAATGGATTTCTTAAAAAAAGAATTGTATATGATGCAACCAAAAGGTTTTGTCGATCCTAAAGGTGCTAACAAAGTGTGCAAACTCCAGCGATCCATCTATGGACTGGTGCAAGCATCTCGGAGTTGGAATATACACTTTGATAAGGTGATCAGAGCATATGCTTTTATACAGACTTATGGTGAAGCTTGTATTTACAAGACAGTGAGTGGGAGCTCTATAGCATTTCTGATATTATATGTGGATGACATATTGTTGATTGGTAATGATATAGAATTTCTAGATAGCATAAAAGGATACTTGAATAAGAATTTTTTCATGAAAGACCTTGGTGAAGCTGCTTATATATTAGGCATCAAGATCTATAAAGATAGATGAAGACACTTGATAAGATTTTTCAATGAGTACATACCTTGACAAGATTTTGAAGGAGTTCATAATGGATCAGTCAAAGAAAGAGTTCTTGCCTGTATTTTAAGGTGTGAAGTTGAGTAAAACTCAAAGCCCGGCCACGACATAAGATAGAAAGAGAATGAAAGTCATTCCCTATGCCTCAGCCATAGGCTCTATAAAGTATGCCATGCTGTGTACCAGACCTATTGTGTATTTTGCCATGAGTTTGGCAAGGGGGTGCAATAGTGATCCAGGAGTAGATCACTGGACATCAGTCAAAATTATCCTTAGAGGGCTAAGGAAATATTTCTCAGTTATGGATGTCATAAAGAGTTCATCATAAAGAGTTATGTCGATGCAAGATTTGACACCGATCTGGATGACTCTGAGTCTCGATCTGGATACATATTGAAAGTGGGAGCAATTAGCTAGAGTAGCTCCATGCAAAGCATTGTAGACATAGAAATTTGCAAAATACATACGGATCTGAATGTGGCACACCCGTTGACTAAACTTCTCTCACAAGCAAAACATGATCACACCTTATTACTCTTTGGGTGTTAATCACATGACAATGTGAACTAGATTATTGACTCTAGTAAACCCTTTGGGTGTTGGTCACACGGCGATGTGAACTATAGGTGTTAATCACATCACTACAAAAAAATACACTTCCGTGATGATACGTGTTTGTCATAGTAGGTCACTTTTTTGTCATGCATGCACATCCATGACGATTTTATGACAGAATCAAGATAGTCATACCTGTACTGTCGTAAAAGTGTTCCATGACAATACTAAAATTATCATCATGGAAGTGTCCACTTCCATGACGATAAATGGCGCGTCATGGAAGTGCTTTCATCAAGGGTAACCGACATGTGGCATCCACCATAACGGGTCGTCGTTAAGCTACCGGGTTCCGGTTTGAATCCGATAACCCGTTAATAGCCCTGACCAATGGGGATTTTCCACGTGTAAAATCATCATTGGCTGGAGGAAACACGTGTCGGCTCACTGTTGGGACAGGTGTCATCCACTCATTGGACCGAAGGCGTCTATGATACGTCAACACGTGGCATGACCCAACAGAGGCCCATTCCTGTGAAAAGGCCGCCCTGTTTGACTTGGTCAAAAGGTAGCGGGCCGGCCCACGGAAAGCCTGTTAACGGCATGTTTGCATATAGCCCATTTATAGCCCGCTAACCCAGGGCCCATTACCGCTTATCCGTATTAGGCCCAGTAGCCACATTTGGGCCGTCCAATATGATTCCAACCCTTTTTAACTTACGGCCCTTATATGGCCCATGACGTCTTTCGGCCCATATGACGCCCTTTGTAACTCTTGGGCCATTAACGGCCTGTGGTGAAACTGGCCCATAATGAATAGTGTATCACTTTATACCCATTAACGACCCATTATTCCATTGGGCTGTTTCCAGCCCATGTTATCTTTCGGCCTTCTCAGGGCTCATTTCCAGCATTCGGTTACTTACGGCCCGTTACTGGCCTTTTCTGCTTGTAGGCCAAATTCAGCCCGTGGTTCCAGCCGGCCCGTCTATGGCCCGTTAATCCGTTGAGCCATTTTCATAGCGTCATCAAATACAGCCGATTAACGATGGCCTGCTATGGTCGGCCCATGAACGGAAAATTCCAGCTCTAGCCCGTTTACGACCCATAATGCGGTTTGTTATTGGCCCATGTTTGTCCAATCGATCATATGGCCCGTAGAAGGCCCATTGATGCTACGGCCCGTAGAAGGCCCATTGTTTCTACGGCCCGTAGAAGGCCCATTGTTTCTACGGCCCATAGAAGGCCCTTTGTTTCTACGGCCCGTAGGAGGCCCAGGGTCACTACAGTAAATATGTAGCCCATGGTTATTGTGGCCTAGTTTTAGAAAATAGGTTATTGCAGCCACTAGCAAACCACGGAAAAAGAACTGCACTGACTACAAGCAAACAAATAAACAAGACAACAACGAAATAAATAAGCAAGCAACTTACGCTAGGCTATCACGACTATTACACATATTACATCCATTGGGCATCAAAGTTCGCCACCAGTGCAAATATTGGGAACAAAGTAGAATATCACATACACTAGTTGTCAAAATTGGCGACCAGTGCAAATAAACACCACAGCAAAACAAGTATAGAACTGAAACCACTTCAGAAGAGCTCAAAAAACAATATCCTGGGTACCCATAATGCTGGCAAGATGCTTATTAAGCTTATTAACTTTCTCTTGTTTGGCGCTTAAATCCTCCAGCGCTTGCTGTTGCACCAAAAAGTATGCATTTGAATTCTACAGGGACTTCCTCAGTCCTTCAGCTTCTGTCGCAGAACATCTGATCGATGTCTTTCAACTTGAAGTTGAGACTCAAGAAGCCGAACTGGTTCAGGCAGCGAGTTCGAAGAGCTGGTGCTAGCAGTAGTAGCCAGTAACTCGAACACTACATCAAGACAGGACTTTGGGGTTGTCTCAGTGTCTTCAATATAGTTTTTATCAGCTTTCTTGGAGACCAACAGGGATGTCTCACTATCTTGAACCTTATCTGCATTACTTCCTTTACCATTGCATAACGGGGTACTTTTTTCCAATATCTTATCTGCATTCTAAAAGAGAAACAAACAGACACATCACAGGTTCACCATGTTGTATATGAAACTCATTTTGGTAAACCAGTTCAGTAGTAAGCTGGACAGGATAAAAACATGAAACAAACATATATCTATGTAGTATGGTCACTGTATGTTCTATATCATTCTAGTTTATGTTGCCAAATCAAGATAGAGACAGTTCAAATCATATCTATTTAAGACAAAGCGGCATAGACAGAATAAAAGTGTGGGAAACTACACAACAATAACAACACTTGTAATGTGCATGGCATGAGAACATAATTGTTTATTCAATTAAAACTAAAATCAACAAAGAGCAAGTTACAACAGCAAACACGTTAAAGAAATAGGTTTAAAACATACCTATTGCGCCATTGGAGTTTCAATTGCATCCTTCAAATTTGAAATTAGTTGGTATGAGTAAATACAGTGATGCAAGAGCAAAGGAGTATGAACCATAGCTACGGAACCTGACATGAGAACAATTCTTCTTCTGCTTTAAGCGTTGACTTGGGGTTCGGAGTGGTGGTCCTCGTGCTTTGGGCACTGCAGTTGCCTTACTAACTGCTCGTGTTTGGGAGCTCTGTGGTGGAGACAGTGTTGTGTCAACTGGAATTGGGTTACTATCTACTGGGGTTGGGGTTAGAAGGGGTGTAGCTAGTTCTCTGTCCAACCGGGTAGGGGTACAATCTGCGTGAGTCTGGGTTATGTGTGTTTGGGCTGGTTCTTGGGAAAGTACAACCGTGGTTCTATCGACATCGACAGGTAGCACGATCTTTTCTGAAGACCGTGTTTTTGCTCCCACAGATACTCTCATCACCCCCTCCAATTCAAATGGCTCATAAACAAGAAAAGTAATTGAATGTAAAGACATTGTAAGATAGACAGGTGCAATGGATAGTAGGGAAGAAAACAGGGCATGAAATAATTCACATTTATGTTGTCTAACCAAACAGAATAGCATGACATAATTTCACATATATGATGGCTAATTAAACAGGATAACATGACACAATTTCACATGTATGATGGCTAACTAAATAGGATAGAATGACATACTTCAAAATATGATGACTATGTAAACAGGATGACATGATATAACTATACGATGTGTCTATTAAAGTGGTTGGCATGCCATAATTCACAAACATGTCGTCGATGGAAACATGATGGCATGAATAATTCATGGATAGAATGACATAATTCAAAATATGATGACTATGTAAACAGGATGAGATGATATAAATATATTATGTCTTTACAAAATGGGTTGGCATGCCATAATTCAGATACAGGTTGTCTATGTAAACATCATGGCATGATATAATTCAAATATATGTTTTATATACTCCCTCCATTTCAAAATATAGTGCGCCCGCGCTTCCCAAGGTCCAACTTTGACCATAAATTTAACCAACGAGACCAACTACGGCGGGAGAAAAAATTATATAATTGAAACTTCTTTCGAATATGAATTCAGTGATATAAGTTTTGCTACCGCCGCAACCAGTCTTGGTAGTTAAATTTACGGTCAAGTTGAAGCACGGGGATAGAGGAAGCACTACATTGTGGAACGGAGGGAGTACTAAGCAAGTGAGCAGAGGGCAATCGCATATATGATGTGTCAACTAAGGAGATGGCATTCAATATTGTGTATATGATGTAAAAACTAAGCATTGCAATACAACAGATGCATGATATGAGTAATATAACCCTTCCAAGTTTGAGCATACACCTTAGGGGATAATAGGACTGGTCATCTGCCTCTTAATCCTCCTCCGAGGAGCTATCTGTAACCAGCAAGATATCTGCTTTAGCAGGTAGCATTGTCTGGTCTGAAGACCTTGTTTTCACTCCGGATTTCTCCATCACCAATTCAAATGGCCGATGCATAGGAAGAGCAGTTGAATATACAAACATTGCTAACAAATCTAATGAGAAATACAAAAAAAGATGACATGATATAATTCACATATATGACGCTTGGCTAAACAACATGGCATTGCATAATTCACATATATAGTGCCTTACAACAAAATAACATCGCATAATTCACATATATAATTGAAAGTGCTAGTTATCGACTAGAGGGGGTGAATAGGCGATTTTTATGAAAGTCTTCAAAACACGAGGTCTTTGAGGACAAACAATATAAATGAAGCTATTGATATGCAGCGGAAGGTAGACTACACTAGACAAGCCATAGTCAAGATTGCAATGAAGTGAAAGCATGAAGACTATCAGCAACTAGGTAGTAAGGATCAAGATGGAAGATAGTGTGAAGCCAAACAGTAAACAGTCTTCACTCAGTGAGGTCAATTAAATCATACAGTCAAGCAATTACTTCATGAAGACAAACAGTAAAGTAAAGGAAAATGGAAGATAGAACCAGTTGCTCGGTGAAGACAGGGAGTTGGTAGACCAGTTCCAGTTGCTGTGACAACTGTACGTCTTGTTAGGGAGGCTGAGATTCAACTCAGAAGACCACGTCTTCACCTTATTCCCCTTGAGCTAAGGACACCCAGTCCTCGCCCAATCACTCTGGTAAGTCTTCAAGGTAGACTTACAAACCTTCACGGACTTCGTTCACCGGCGATCCACAATGACTCTTGGATGCTCAGAACGCGACGCCTAACCGTCTGGAGGATTCATAGTCCTCAAGTGTAACAAGTCTTCAGGTCACGTAGATAGAAAGACTTCAGTGATGCCTAACACTCTTTGGCTCTGGGTGTTTAGGGCTTTGTCCTTGCAAGGATCTCTCTCGCAAATGCTTCGGAGGTGGGTTGCTCTCAAACGACAAAAGTCGTGCACTAACTCTAAGCAGCCACCAACTTATGCTGTAGGGGTGGGCTATTTATAGCCAGGAGGCAACCCGACCTAATTTGTCCAAAATGACCCTGGGTCACTACGGAACCAACACATGTCCAACAGTCGGATTTCAAACACATGCGGCAGCTTGACTTGGGCTACAAGTAAAGCCAACTCATCCAGCTCTGGATAAGATTTGCTCTCATTGTCTTCGCTCGAAGACACAAGATTTGGTTGAGCATCACTTCAGTCACTCTGACTTTGTTCACTTAGACCTCACTTAACAGTACGATGGTTCCTATGACTCGACAAAGAAGAAAAGGAAACTACTAAACAACTATGTCTTCGCACTCCATTGTCTTCATATGAATGTCTTCTCATGTCATAATCTTCATCGTGAATGTCTTCACGAACCACCATTGTCTTCAATGTTTTCACACATTTTTAGGGGTCATCTCTGGTAGGTAAACTAAATCAATAAGGGACTACTACCTATGTTATCCTACAATTCTCACAAACACATTAGTCCCTCAACCAAGTTTGCCGTCAATACTCCAAAGCAACTAGGGGTGGCACTATATGCACTTACAATCTCCCCCTTTTTGGTGATTGATGACAAAGCGGTTGAAGTTTTTAACGGGGATAAAAATATGTGAGAGTTAAGGATAAAAGCATTGTCTTCATAAGTTGCAAAAGCCTCCCCCTGAAGATGTGCATATAAGTAGTTTGCTTTTGAATGCAAATGCACATGGCAGGTTTTACTTTGTGGAGATCCTATTCAAATTATGAAGACAATTCATCATGCATATAAAGAGATAACAAAGATAATGACATGCATAATGAAAAATGGGCGGAATGGCTTCATGCGGGATTTTGAAAAGATAATGACATGCATAATGAAAAATGGGCATAATGAAAAATGGGCGGAATGACATGCATATAAAGAGACAGCAACTGGAACTGGTCCAACAAATCATTATCTTCAACGAGCCACTGGTTCTATCCTTCCCATCTCTTTATTTGCAGATTGGTCCTTGTGAAGTCATTGCTTGTTTGCATTATCTATTTGTCTTCACTGTGTGATTGCTTGTTCTGATTGGCTTCATACTATCTTCCATCCTGATCTATACTACCTAGCTGCTATTAGTCTTTGTGCTTTCATTTCATTGAATACTTGACTATGGCTTGCTTAATGTAGTCTACCTTCCGCTGCATGGGAATAGGTTTATTTCTATCATTTGTCTTCAAAACCTCCATGTTTTGAAGACTTTCATCAAAATCTCCTATTCACCCCCTCTAGTCGATCACTAGCATTTTCAATTGGTATCAGAGCAAGGTACTCCCTTGTTCTGTGTGAATCGGTTTAACCACCTGGAGTTTTAGCTATTTCGACTGCAGGGATAATCAAAGTCTCCGTTGCGTGCCCAGTCTTCGATGGAACTGAATATCCCTACTGGAAGAATAAGATGCGCATGCATCTGGAAGCCATTGATGTCGACCTCTGGTATGTCATCAAGAATGGCGCCCCCAAGGCTGGTGAAGGTGTCACCGTTGCTGATGTCAAGAAGTTTGTTCAAATGGATTCCACTGCCAAGAATATCATCTGTGGTCATCTGACCAAAGGACAGTATGACCGTGTGAGTGCTCTAGAAACATCCAAGCTAGTCTGGGACTGGCTCTCCAAGGTCAACGAAGGCGTCTCAACCTAGAGAGATAAAAGAATCAGCGTCCTTCGCAACCTCTTCAACCGCTTCAAGAGAAACGACAATGAGAATGTCCAGCTCACGTTTGACCGACTTACTGACATCACAAATGAGCTTCAAGCTCTCGGTGTTACTGAGATCACCAAGCATGAAGTCGTCAAGACACTCCTGAGATCACTTGACAGCTTGTTTGACACCCTAGCCCTGATGATTCAAGAATGCCCTGACTTCAAGACACTCGATCCGTGTGACATACTTGAAAGGCTCAACACACATGAGTTTCAGCTTTCTGAGAAAAGAGACATCTACGGTCCCAACTATGGGCAAACTCGTGCTTTGAAGGCAAAAGTTGTTTCCTCATCTGAAGAAGAATCTGACTGCAGTTCTGATGATCCTGAAGACATTGGAAAGGAGCTTGCTATGCTTGTGAATAAGTTCCAGAAATTCACCAAGAACAAAGGCTTCAGAAAGTCCTCACGATCTAGCTCAAGGAATGATGAAGCTTATGATCATGACTACAAGAAGAGAACATGCCACAAGTGCAAGAAACCTGGTCACTACATCTCGGAGTGTCCGCAGTGGGACAATGAGAACAACAAGAAGAAGAAGAGCAAGGAATATGATTCTGACGACAAGAAGAAGAAGAAATACTCAAAGTCTTCTTACAAGTCTTCCTCAAAGTCTTCATCACGCAAGAAGAGCTCATCTGGCAAGGCTCGTGTGTTTGTTGGCAAGGAAATGGATTCAGAGGAGGAGTCTGCTTCTGAGGAGGCGGAGGTGGAGTCTGAGGAGGAGTCCGATTCTGCCGTTGCAAGTCTGGCTACAGCCTACGTTGCCAAGTCCATCTTCAACACTGAAGACAATGACTTCATCACCGATGCCGATGCTAATGATAAGGACAACTCCGCTCCCACCTAGTGCTTCATGGCACGCGGTGCCAAGGTAAACTCACGCACTACTCACTATCAAACATCCAGTGAAGATGACTCTGATTGTGGTTCCAAACCCAGCTACAAAACACTTGCTCAAATTGCAACTGAACAATAGAAAGCTATGGAACATATTAAAAAACTGTTAGACAAAAGCGATGACCTGTTAGACGCTAAAATGACTCGATCTCAGTCCTTAATTGAAGACATAAAAAATCTTCATGTAAAGTATGAGGAACTTGAAAGTCGTCATGAAACGCTCTCAACAACTCAAGAAAAGCTTTCCTATGATTATCTTCAAAGGAAGCAAGATCTTGAGAAATTGAGAGTGGCTCATGAAGATCTTCAAAAGGAAAACGAGTCACTTCGCGCCAAACACATCAGTTCCGCTCAGGAAGGATTTGAACCACCATGTCTTAAATGCATTGAGCGTGACAACGCTACTTCTGTTGCTGGATGTTCTACTGATGCTACTGTTGCAATATCTTCAACTGTTGATGTGGTAACTAACCCCTCTGCTGAGGATGCCACTAGTATTGCTGATGAAAATGCTAGGTTGAAGACATTGCTTGAAACAGGGATGTACAAAAGTCTCAAAGGGCATCAGACACTATGTGATGTCCTCAAAAGGCAGATCCTGAACCAAAACCCTAGGAAAGAGGGTGTTGGGTTCGAAAGGAAAATGAATACTGATGGCTCTTACTGGAAACCTGAGCAGTACCCCAAAACCACATGGGTTGCTGCAAAGGAACCTCCAGTGGATCCATCGACCCTATCTGGCTTCACTTGTTTTAATCCCATTGTTATTGATGAATCCTTTGATGCAAACTATAAACTGTTTAAGAATCGGAATGGTGAATTGTTTGCCAGGTATATTGGTACTAACTGCAGAAATGGGCCACCTATGAAGAAAGTATGGGTGCCGAAAAAGTGTCTGGAGAATCTTCCTATGAATGTCGTCATGACACCACAAGTGAATAAGACAAACCCCAGACCACATGCTTCATATGGTCCAAAGGCTTCTTACAGACAGAGGACTCACCTGAGTCGCACTAACACAAACATTTTGCAGGGAAACCATAATAAGGCCTATGAATATGAGCGCGTTTCATCAAACTTCCATGTTCATAAGACCAAGAACTACTCTGGTTATTCTTATGAGTACTATTGTCCACCTGCAAGACTATTTGCTAGGGCTCCAAAGCCAAAGTTCTCAAATGCTGCACTTAGACTCGTTGCTTCGAAGCCACCCTTGAAGATGTGGGTGGCTAAGAAAGCTTAACTCTCTCTTTTGTAGGGAAGGGTCTCCAGCCGAAAATCAAATGCGTCTGAAGCTATTGCTAGGGACCTTAAACATCTTGTAGGGCGCAAGATCAAATGCCCAAATGGTCTTATTATGTATTTTGTTCCTGAGTCGCTTGCTACTTGCCCTATCAGTCCTAACCTCGATCTAAGCTTTCATAATCCACTTGCTCGTCAAATGTTTATGCTTCACAATTCTCTTCGTGAAGCCTATCCCCCTAACTACACTATAGGGTATGACACCAGCTGCTTCAGAATGTATTATTGATAGTGATGTACTAATCACATGAAGGCAAGCGAAGTCTTCTCATGGACTCAACCTTACGTCCATCTGACAAGAGTCACATCACATTTGCTGATACTGGTAAAAGCAAGGTATTGGGTCTAGGTAGAGTTGCAATCTCAAGGGGTCAGCACATGGATAAAGTGATGCTTGTTGAATCCCTTGGTTTCAACTTAATGTCTGTCTCAATGCTTTGCGATTTAAACATGATTGTGATGTTTGGAAAATATCTTTGCCTTGTTCTAATGGAATCTGACAAGTCTCTAGTCTTTGAAGGGTATCGGAAAGATGATTTGTACATGGTAGATTTCTCAGCAGGACCACAACTTGACGTATGTCTTCTTGCAAAAGCTTCAGAATGCTGGCTCTGGCATCGGAGGCTAGGGCATGCTGGCATGAGGAACTTGCATACTCTTGCAAAGAAGAAGCACGTCATAGGCATCGAGGGTGTCAAGTTCAAGAAGGATCACTTATGCGGTGCCTGCGAAGCTGGAAAGATGACGAGGGCCAAGCATCCCTCAAAGACAATCATGACAATGACTCAACCCTTTGAACTACTACACATGGAACTCTTCGGTCCCACTCACTACTCAACTCTTACTACTACTGCTTGTCTCGATGGCTTTGTCATTGTTGATGATTATTCAAGATATACATGGGTGCATATAATCCTCTACAAGACTAAAGTGCAGGATGTCTTCAGACGCTTCGCCAACCGAGCCATGAACAACTATGTCGTCAAGATCAAGCACATCAGAAGTGACAATGGCACTGAATTCAAGAACATCGACCTCAACACTTATCTTGATACTTTGGGCATCACTCATGAGTTCTCAGCTCTGTACACGCCGCAACAGAATGGCATCGTGGAACGCAAGAACAGAACACTCATTGAGATGGCTCGGACAATGCTCGATGAATACAAGACTCCAAGGAAGTTCTGGCCCGAAGCCATTGATACTGCATGCCATGTCATCAACCGTGTTTATCTTCACAAGCTTCTGAACAAAACATTCTATGAACTCCTCACTAGTAAGAAGCCAAATGTCAGTTACTTCAGAGTATTTGGTCCAGGTGCTGGATCAAGGATCCTCATCACACTTCAAAATTTGCACCAAAAGCACATGAAGGTTTCATGCTTGGTTACGGAAAGGATTCGCACTCCTACAGAGTCATCAACCCCTTTCACTATAAAGTGGTTGAAACTGTGGATGTGCAGTTTGATGAGACTAACGGCTCACAAAGAGAGCACCTGCTAAATGTGCTAGATGATGTTCCATCCAGTGAATCCATCAAGCTTATGGGAACTAGAGAAATCATACCGTCTGAAGCACAGACTGAAGAGGAACTCATCATCTCTGCACCTGATCAACGTGAAGACAATACTCAGCCCGAAGACAATCCTTCTAACAATGACAATGATCAGCAAGAGCAAAATCTTCATCCTGTTCATCCTCGTGTTGCAAATGAAGTACAAATTGAGAAGATAATCGATAGCATCAATGCACCTGGTCCACTCACTCGATCAAGGGCAACACAACTAGCAAATTTCTGTGGGCACTTCGCATTCATCTCAATATCTGAACCCAAGAAAGTTGATGAAGCCTTCATGGAACCTGAATGGGTTCAAGCTATGCAAGAAGAGCTTCAACAGTTTGAGCTGAATAATGTATGGGAACTGGTCAAGCGTCCTGATCCTCGTAAGCACAATATCATAGGCACTAAATGGATATATCGCAACAAGAAAGATGATCATGGTCAAGTTGCCAGAAACAAGGCTCATCTCGTTGCTCAAGGATACACTCAAGTTGAAGGAATTGACTTCGATGAAACATTTGCTCCTGTGGCTTGGCTTGAAGCTATATGCATACTGCTGGCCTATGCAAATCATCATAACATTCTTTTGTATCAAATGGATGTGAAGAGTGCCTTTCTCAATGGCAAGATTGAAGAAGAAGTGTATGTTGCACAACCGCCTAGCTTTGAAGATCCAAAACATCCTGACATGGTTTACAAGCTCAACAAGGCACTGTATGGCCTCAAACAAGCCCCTCGTGCTTGGTATGACACACTCAAGGACTTCCTGAAGAGAAAAGGATTCAAACCTGGTTCCCTGGATCCCACGCTCTTCACGAAGACATATGATGGTGAACTGTTTGTGTGCCAAATATATGTGGATGATATTATCTTCGGCTGCACTAATCAGAAATACAGTGATGAGTTTGGATACATGATGCAAGAGCAATATCAGATGTCCATGATGGGTGAGCTGAAGTTCTTCCTTGGTCTTCAAATACGACAGCAACGCAAGGACATCTTCATATCTCAAGAGAAATACCTCAAGGATTGCCTGAATAAGTTTGGAATGCAAGACTGCAAAGGTTACACGACGCCAATGCCTACCAAGAGTCATCTAGATTCTGACGCCAATGGTAAAGAGTTCGATCAAAAGGTATACCGCTCCATGATTGGTTCTTTGCTTTATTTATGTGCATCTAGGCCAGATATCATGCTTAGTGTTTGCATGTGTGCCTGATTCCAAGCGGCACCAAAGGAATCGCATCACATAACTGTGAAGCAAATTCTTCGATATTTGGCTCACATCCCAACACTAGGATTATGGTATCTAAAGGTCTCAGAGTTTGATCTAGTTGGATTCTCGGATGTTGATTATGCTGGTGACAAGGTGGATCGCAAGTCTACATCAGGCACATGTCACTTTCTGGGACAATCACTTGTGCGTTGGTCTTCAAAGAAGTAGAACTATGTATCTCTCTCCACTGCTGAATCTAAATACATTGCTGGTGGATCTTGCTACGCTCAGCTTCTATGGATGAAGAAAACACTCAAAGACTATGGCATTCATCTGAAGCAAGTGCCACTCTACTACGACAATGAAAGCGCCATCAAGATCGCCAACAACCCAGTTCAGCACTCAAAGACAAAGCACATTCAGATCCGTCATCACTTTCTCAGAGATCATGTCATGAAGGAAGATATTGATATCATTCACGTCAGCACTGAAGATCAACTGGCAGATATCTTCACAAAGCTCTTGGATGAGAAAAGGTTTTGCAAGTTGCGGTGTGAGCTAAATATCTTGGAATCCTCAAATGTCCTGTGATCATGCACACATCCTAACACTTATGCATGTTGATGACTTAGATGTGCAAACACACACAGTAACGTATATCTTCAACAAATGAAGACTTACACTCTAAGTGTGAATACATTAACGCGGAATTTGACTTCGGAGCGCCACGATAATCATGCGCCGTGTCTGGGTCTAATATTTCCTATACGGTGGGTAACACCACCACCAAACTTTTGTTTGGAATACTTTCTGTTGGCGTTACATTTGCAAAGTCTTCGCATTTTGTTTGTCTTCATTATTAACATGGCTTCATGTTTATCTTCAATGTATTGATTTGGTTCTTGTCCTCTACAGCATTCACTTATAGCTATGTCTTCTAGTTGAATCTTTTGAACTAAGTGAATGTGATCGGACCCTGACCTTTCTATGTTCCTGTCTTAAGTCTATCTATCCAAATCATATGCATTCTATTGAAACTTCAAAACGTCTTCTCTGCGTCCTTGACAGCAGAAGACACAGAGACAAACATTAATCTGTTTTCAATGCTCAATCCTTGTTACCTGAAACCCGGATAAGTGGGAACGACCACCTGACAATCCAGGCGTGCGTGGGAACATGGAACAACCTCCAATGTATTGCATGATCGCCACGTGTCCTTCAAATGTGAACCGCCAGGGGTACCTGTCTAATAACACTATGCCATCCTTGTCCCTATAAATACACGCCTCACCCCAGTCATTATCTCTTCTTCCACTCTCGCACAAACCCTAGCGCCACCGCTAGCCCTCGACGACGCCGGCGATGAAGCGCTTAGCTTCCGTGACCTCACCGACGCCGTCCTCACGCCGGCCGCGGACATCATCTTCTCCGCCGTCGCCGTAGGTGTTCTCCATCGCCAAGTTAGGGCATGGAAGATCGAACTGCTCGGCCTCCTCTCCCACTCCGTCTAGCAGTTCCTCGTGTGGTAAATAAAACCTCTTTTTACAGTCTTTTTGATCCGATAGATTCATCCTTTTCAACCACAAGTGGTTTCTGTTCCTACAAGTTGGATCTATCTCATTCTGCATCTCTTAGCATGCCTAGTATGTTCACTTATGCTCCACAAAGTAGTTAGATTCCTCACTTGTACTTATTTGTGGATTCGTACAAATCTGGAACCAACTCTCTCATATGAGTGAATGTCTTCGCACTATGAGGTCAATGTCTTCTAAACTGATTTATCTTCAAAATCTTCTGAGAATGCATATGACCTCTTCCCCTTCCCTCACATCTCTAATGCTATCACAGGTACATGTTCGTGGGAGAATCCCTTGGTTCTCATAGTCTGCATTCATTTGCAGAGTTCTTACAGCGTCACATAAATTCTCCTGAAGCCAGTTCCTGTCTGACCAGTAGAAGAAAGACTTCGACAGTGTTGAAGCCTTTTAGTCTAAACTTCATGACAACTCAAAAATCAGTCAGGAAGGGCGGCAGACAACGCCGTGGAGACACTGCTAAGGACCTGCCACCGGATCTCTATGAGTTATACAAGTCAGATCCAGAAGAAACCTATGGAGAACACAAGAACCGAATCCAATGGATTCGAAGACATTGGGCAGAGGAATGGTTCAAGTACATATTCGTCACCAAGGAGTATGCTGAGAAGAATGCCTTAAAGGGCCCCTGGGGAGATATAATATACAAAGGTCTTCAGCCCAAGTCGAAGTCCGAAGCTATTGCTCAAGGCTTCTACCCCTGCATGATTCGTGGACCTCAGCCTGCTAATGCCGACCCATCCTCTCTGTTATGGTGTCGTGAAGATAATATGTTCCAGCGCAACTATCGGGCTGCAAAGAACTCGGCCAAGGAAAACAAGAAGTCTTTGGGATTAGACTTCAACCCAGGCCCCTCTGCACCACGAGCTGACGGCACACGCGAAGCTGAACCCAATCTTATTGGGCCCTTCTACAACTTAGAAGGTCTCATCACTCACATTCAGGTTCAAGGGGTAGCCGTGGACCACTCTGCAGATGACTCTGATTCTGATGAAGCGCCTGCACCTCCGAAGCCTGTGAAGCAGCAGAAACCAAAGGCTTCAAAGCCCCCCTCTGCACCAAAGGTCTCACGGGCGAAGCCTCTGGCCACTGCACCTCCTGAAGTCGGTGTGAAGTCTGAAGATCTCACGCATCTCCAAGTCTGCCAAGTTGAAAAAGCCCATGCAACCCACTGGTCAAGCACTGACCCCTGCTGCTGTTTTGAGAAACGAGAATGACGCCATTGATCTGTCCAGCGACGACTATCTTCGTGATGACGCTCTAGAGCAATTGATAAGAGCAAGCAAGAGGCGGAAATATTCAATGATCTTCCTCTCTTTGATGTGGAGATCCTGTACAAGTTTATTGATGAGTGGTTTGACAGCCCAGATGTCAGTTTTGATGATCTTCAGCTTCCAATTGGCCTCAGTGTCTCCTTCCACGGAGCCATTGCTCCTGAGCTGGCTCTTGCCCAGAAGATTGTTGAGCTGAAGCACAAGATTGACTATGAAAAGGCTCAGTTCAAGAAGCACATGGCCAAGCTCAATGTTGAAGACATTCAAAACTTCAAGGTCATGATGCATGAGCTCAAGGAGGCATTCCACAAGAAACGAGAAGAAGCAAAAGGTTCTCGTGAGCGCATGAAGAATCTTGCTGCCAAATGTGTTCAAGGCTACAATGAAGCTGAAAGGCGCAAGGCTTTGGGGAGACTAGGCATCGACCCCAGAATGGCTGCTAAGAAGAAGAAGAAGCCAGTTGTGGTAGAACCAGAAGCATCAAGGCAGGAAGAACCTTGCATTGTCTTCTCAGCTAGTATGACAGGCTCGAAGCCTAAGGTCCCCACAGTGGCTTCAGAATTCAAGAAAACTAGAGCAGCTGAAGCCGAAGCCAGAAAGTGCAAGACCAAAGCCACCACTTATGATGCTCCCCCAACCAAGAAAAGGAAAAACAAAGAAGAGAGAACGGGCTGCTTCCACAGAGCCGCTCCTTGTCGAGCCAATTTCTGTTGCTCGTCCTGCGTCTGAACATCGTGAACGTCGCTAGTAGTTCATGAGCCTGCTTCCACAAAGGCTCCTGAATCTGAAGAGAATCTAGCTGTTGACCCCACCACAGCTGAAGACATTGGTCCTCATGACAATGTTGAAGATGATGAAGTCCTTCCTCAGATCGAGCACAATTTGGTATCATCGCCTGTTCTCACGAACAGCGAACTCGTCAGCATTGGTCGTCCATTGACCCCAATTACTCAGGATGACTCATGGGCTGATCACCCTCAAGAATCCCGTCGTGCTGAAGAAACACCAATCACTCCCCCACCATAGGTCACCACTTTGGTGATTGACAGTGAAGACTTTGAGGCCCAACCAACTCCATCTCCACAGGCGTCGCCAGCATTTCGCAGTCTTTGCAAAGGACCAAGGCCACAGGTCACATTGTCAAGTGTTCCAGAAGGAGAAGAACGCCAATCCGTTTCAACAAAGTCTTTCCTAAAGCCTCTCCTACTGTGAACATTCCTAAATCTGAAACCAAAACGGCTGAAGATATTTTGGCTGCATCAGCCGATGACCATGAAGAAGAACCAAGAGAAGAAGAACGTTTTGGTACAGCCCCGTCCAACCCTGAAGTTGTTCTTGAGGAGAACGTGTCCGACCCTCCAGCTCCTGAAGTGGAGGTTACCAATACTGAGGCGGCCACCAATATCAACACTGAAGCCGATGATGTTGTCATGGCTGAAGCTAATGTGGCGCCTGAAGCTAATGTGGTGCCAGAAGTAAATGCACCTAAAGCCAATGCCTCTGCTCTTGTACCTCATCCAAGGCCACACACCATCGAGCAAGCGTATGATCGTGGACAGCTTGTTACCGTCCGCTGGCCAATCCCGGTTCCTCTGCCTGCTCCCGGACCTTAGTTTGCCTATCATGTGGAGCACATGCCTTAGGTCCAGAAGCCAAAACCAAGGCTACCACAGTTTCCAGGTACTGCAACTTCACTAGGATCATTTAATCTGAATGGATTCAAGGCACACAACAGATTCTTCGACAGTGACAAGAACCCCTACACAAGGCCAAGAATCTCCTCTGATCGATTCTGGAGTTATCAGCAGTGAAGCTATTATTCATGCATCTTGTACAATCAGGGATGCATCTTCCCTCACATGCATCTTGATTGTGAAGCCATTGCTAGAATGCCATGCCTTGAAAAAGCCCTTGACTACTTCCATGATGTGGGTCTGCTAAATTTTGTGACTGCAAAGGAACACTGGAATGAAGAACTTCTGCTTCAATTCTATGCTACCCTCCACATTCATGGATACAACAAGGATCCGAAGACTTGGATCCTTGAGTGGATGACAGGAGATGTTCATCATGAAGCTAAAGCTCAAGACATCATTGAGCTCACAGCCCTGCCCACTCCTGGTGAATACTATGAACCAGGTTGTCAACAACACCAGAATGCTTTGGATAGCATTTTCCAGAAGCCAGAACCCAACATGAGCCAAATGCTGAGCATGATGAAGCCTTTGACTCACGATGCTGAATACCCAACAGAATTCTTTGTTGAAGACCTAGAGTATCTACCCCGCACCATTTACCATATCATCAGAAAAACTCTATGGCCTGTCAAAGGACATTCATCTGCAGCGATGCTTGAAGGAGCAATGAAGACTTTGGTTTTCTATATCTTCAATGGCATAAGCTTCAATGCTCAAGACTTCTTCATCAGGAAGTTCGCTACATCTGGCTCCGACATTTTTGGTCTGAAGTTCTATGCTCCATGGGTAATGCGTCTCATCAAGCTTCACCCAGCCTTCAACTATCAGCCGTCTGCGCGCAATCATCTTGTATTCTTGCCAGAGGTTGATCTGTCTGTTGAAGCTATTTACCCAGAGCCTGCAAAGGATCCAATTTATCTTCACAATGTTGATCATCAAAGCTTCACCCAGCCCATTGAAGGAGTTCAGGCAGTCTCTCGTGTTTATCCCTTGGCTGGTAACACATGTGCCCCTCGCGCCCAAACTGACGCAACTGGAAGCACCATTTCCCAAAGGACTCGGAAGCGATCTCGTGTTCTCAATGACCGAGAGCTTCTTGTCGTGCTACATCAGAAACAGGATAAGCATCATGACTGGCTTAAGCGTCAGATGCAAAGCCTCTTGGTGGATGTCAATCGCATTCGCAATCTTGCCACCAAGAATGCCTTTGTCACACATGAAACCTGTCGGAGGTCTTGGAAGAGTTTGACTTTGCTCACTGCCGAAGAAGATCTTCAAGACGATGGCTTCACAGAAAGATTCAAGTTTGACTCCACTCCTCCAAGGAATGCTCACCTGCGTCTGACTCCCACACTTGAAGACTCTGACTATTCGTCCTCTGCTGAGACGGTGAATGCCAGAGTCATCAATGACCAAGATGATGCCACTTCACCACCTCCACCTTCAGCGCGTCTCTACACTACACCAAGTTCTTCTGCACTACCGGACCTCAATGACGACCCTGCTGCTTCACTATAACGCCCTCAATGCGGCTATCTCTCCCATGTGTCGAAGCACGACTTAGAGGCATAACCGCATCGAAAGCAATGTCGCAAGTGAGGTAATCTTCGCAAACAACCCATGTACATAAATAAAGCCTCAACTTGGGAAACCAAGAGTGCCACTGGAAAGGTGAGTTGATTTCGGTTGAAATCGATATAAAGATCACCAGAATCGGATGCACGGTTTGGAAATGGCAAGCAAAAACAAATATGGCACCGGTCTGCGATAAACAGCAAGTAGCCATCTAAATGCATCAAGATAAATATGCTACAACACTCAAACATAGCAGCAAAATACATGGAAGGGATCCACTCATGATGCTTGACAAAAGGTAAACACTGAGCTACAACTAATTCACTCATTAACAGGTTCAAACAAGCATGGCAAAAATGCAAAAGATAACAGGTTTCAGACTTAGTGAAATTAACAGCATGTCAGGAATTTATCATCAGGAAGCAATGTTTAGAGCATGATAACTACATGCTACATGAACATATAATGGCGAAGCAAGGCATGGTATGAAGCTACTCAAATCATATAACAAAAGTCCCTTAGTGACCATGAGCCAAAAGGGATCAGAAAATACAATTGCAAGCATGTGAACATAGCAAAACATAAACAGATTCAGACTTAGTGAAAACTGGAGCATGGCAAAACAGATAACGAGTAGGCATGTTTACGAGCTCGATGCACTCACTACGAGGCATTGCATGACAAACTAAACATACACCCAGCAAATATACATGGCATAGAAGCTAGACATGGAAAGAACAACAACATAGCATGCACGGATCAACAACAAGCTCGGCAAAATCGCTAAACATGTTAACAATCTGTCAGGAACATTTTATAGCAAAAGTAGAGCTCGATTGAATCAAGCTAGGGTGCTCCATAATTGCAAACAAAGACATGGATGGATAGAGCACAACATTATATACAAAACATCCTTACTGATCATGCTCAAAAGAGGCACGGATCACTTGGAAACAACATGAACATATGGCATAAAAATAATGACAGGGCAAGGACTTAGTGAAATTTAAGTCCCTGAAATCAGCATCATTGAGTAAGCTACTTTGCATGCTTGTGCTAGTCACCACAAAGATCACAAAAATACATGGCATACACCCCTGTAAAGATGACATGGCTGTTGGAAATATGCCCTAGAGGCAATAATAAAAGTGTTATTATTATATTTTTTTGTTCATGATAATAGTCTTTTATTCATGCTATAACTGTATTATCCGGAAATCGTAATACACGTGTGAATACATAGACCACAATATGTCCCTAGTGAGCCTCTAGTTGACTAGCTCATTGTGATCAACAGATAGTC
This sequence comes from Triticum dicoccoides, assembly GCF_002162155.2. Taxonomy (NCBI): domain Eukaryota; kingdom Viridiplantae; phylum Streptophyta; class Magnoliopsida; order Poales; family Poaceae; genus Triticum; species Triticum dicoccoides. Next base: position 183,214,667 of record NC_041382.1, on the reverse strand, counting down.
ATGGTTTCCTGGCTATGGACATTGGATGTCGTTGATAACGGGATCACATCATTAGGAGAATGATGTGATGGACAAGACCCAATCCTAAGCATAGCACAAAGGTCGGTTAGTTCGTTTGCTAGAGCTTTTCCAATGTCAAGTATCTCTTCCTTAGACCATGAGATCGTGTAACTCCCGGATACCGTAGGAGTGCTTTGGGTGTACCAAACGTCACAACGTAACTGGATGACTATAAAGGTGCATTACAGGTATCTCCGAAAGTGTCTGTTGGGTTGACACGGATCGAGACTAGGATTTGTCACTCCGTATGACGGGGAGGTATCTCTGGGCCCACTCGGTAATGCATCATCACAATGAGCTCAAAGTGACCAAGTGTTTGATCACGGGATCATGCATTGCGGTACGAGTAAAGTGACTTGCCGGTAACGAGACTGAATGAGGTATTGGGATACCGACGATCGAGTCTCACCGGAAAGTTTCGGTGGCATACCGGTATTGTACCGGGGCCACCGGAAGGGTTCCGGGGGTCCACCGGGAGGGGCTACCCCTCCCGGGGGGTACACATGGGCTGTGTGGGAGAGGGAGCCAGCCCCTAGTGGGCTGGGCGCGCCTCCCCACCTAGGCCCATGCGGCTAGGGCAAGGGGAGGGGAAACCCTAAAGGGGGCGCCCCCCTAGCTTGGGGGGCAAGCCACCCCTCTTTCCCCTCTCCCTTTGGCCGCCGCCCCCCTCTAGGGTTTCCCCTAGAGGGCCGGCCCCCTTGCCCCTCTCCTCCTATATATAGAGGGGTGAGGGGAGGGCTGCAATATACAAGCCAAGGCGCAGCCCCTCCCCTCCCCAACACCTCTCCTCCTCCGTACGTGCTTGGCGAAGCTCTGTCGGAGTACTGCTGCACCAACAACACCACGCCGTCGTGCTGCCGTTGGAGCTGCCTTCCTCAACCTCTCCTTCCTCCTTGCTGGATCAAGATGGAGGAGACGTCGTCCGTCCCGTACGTGTGTTGAACGCGGAGGTGCTGTCCGTTCAGTACTTGGTCATCGGTGATCCGAATCACGACGAGTACGACTCCATCATCACCATCCCCTTGAACGCTTCCGCACTCGATCTACAAGTGGTATGTAGATGCAAACTCACTCCCTTGACTCGTTGCTTAGATGAACTCATAGATGGATCTTGGTGAAACCGTAGGAAAAATTTTAATTTTCTGCAACGTTCCCCAACAATGGCATTCTACAAAACACATGTAGAGCTCAGGATCATAGCATGCACACATTAATAATGGCAAAAATGACAAAAGAGCATTTGTTGAAACAGATCTGCAACTATCATCACATAGCCCTCTTCCAACAGCATTTCAGGCATCAAGATGAGCTCAAATGGAAATGATGCAATTAGATGAAATGATGTACTCATCGAGATGAACATTTTGATATGCTACACGCACGAATCGGAGCTACGCTAAGGAAGTTATGACATGTCAAAGTATGCAAAACTACTAGGGTTAGGGACGAAAAAGTCAACCCCGAGATTTCGGATCTGAGATCCAGATCGGGCCGGCACTGTAGCACGCACACACTTTGAGGTTGAACGGAGGGGATTGCCGGAGTTTGTCACAGTGGCCGAACTTGCCGAGAAGGAGCTCGCCAGGGTCATCGGGGCCAGCGAGGGGCGCCGCGGTGGTGGACGGCGATGGCGCGGTCGAAGACGGCGGGCGGCGGCCAGAGCGGAGGCTCGCCGGCGCGGTGAAGCAGGCCGGCGTCGAGGAGCTCGAGTTCGTCGCCGGCTCGGAGACGCGGCGGCAAGCTCGGGTAGCCCGGGCGGCGCGCGGGAGGAGAAGGCGCGGGGAGGCGGCGGCCCGGTCGGGCGCGGGGAGGGCCGGCGCTGGGCCTGCGGGCCCGCATCAGTGGGAGGCGGCGGCGGCCACGTGGCAGCTTGCCACTGGCGCGGAGTGGCGGCGCGGTGCGTCCATCGCGCCCGGACACGTCCGGCACGGCGAGGAGCGGGGAGCTAGGGTTTCGAGGGAAGAGGACCCAGAAATTTCGTGAAGAGGTCTATTTATAGAGGTAGGAGGAGCTAGGAGTCTCCAAATTGAGCATGGTTTGTGGCTACGCGATCGTGATCGAACGCTCTAGATGATGGAGGAGGTTTAGGTGGGTTTTGGGCCACTTTGGAAGGGTGTTGGGCTGCAACACACACGAGGCCTTTTCGGTCCCTCGCGTTGGAGTATCAAACGAAGTCCAAATAACACAAAAACTTGACAGGCGGTCTACCGGTAGTAAACCAAGGCCGCATGACAAGTATCGGTCCAATCCGAAAAACGTTTAACCCCCACACACGAAAAGAGGTAGAAAGGGACACCGGAGGACATAGGAGCGCCAGAATGCAAAACGAACAACGGGGAAAATGCTCGGATGCATGAGACGAACATGTATGCAAATGCAATGCACATGATGACATGATATGAGATGCATGACAAAGACAAAACACACGGAGAAAAAAACCTGACAACGAGGAAATAGAATAACTTAGCGCCGGAAACGGCAAGAGTCAGAATACAAATAAGGTAAATTACATCCGGGGTGTTACAACACTCCACCACTATGAAAGGATCTCGTCTCGAGATCTAGGACTGGAAAAACTCCGGGTACTCGAAAGAGAGGTGGTCCTCACGTTCCCAGGTGGCTTCACGATCGGAATGATGTGACCACTTGACTTTGAGGAATTTGATAGACTTGTTGCAAGTCTTGCACTCAGCTTCTTCAAGAATAGCAACGGGGTGCTCACGATAAGACAAGTCTTCTTGGAGATCAATGTCTTCGAAGTTGACGGTGCGGTCAGGAGTCTTGAAGCACTTGCGGAGTTGAGACACATGAAACACGTCATGCACGTTTGCAAAGTTGGAGGGAAGCTCAAGTTGATAGGAGAGATCGCCTCTCTTGCTGATGATCTTGAAAGGACCCACGTATCTAGGGGCAAGCTTCCCTTTGATACCAAAGCGACGAGTACCTTTCATTGGAGAGACGCGGAGGTAGACATGGTCTCCAATCTTGAAAGCCAAGTCACGATGCTTGCTATCATAGTAACTCTTCTGGCGCGATTGCGCAGCTTTGAGATTATCACGAATAACTTTGCACATCTCTTCTGCCTCTGTGATCAAGTCATTTCCAAGAAGTTGACGTTCACCCATCTCTGACCAATTAAGAGGAGTACGACACTTCCTGCCATAGAGAATTTCAAATGGGGCCTTGCCCGAACTCATTTGGAAGATGTTGTTGTAGGAGAACTCAGAATATGGAAGACAATCTTCCCACTTCATACCGAAAGAGATGACGCAAGCCCTCATATCTTCAAGAATCTGATTTACTCGCTCGACTTGGCCACTAGTTTGAGGATGAAAAGCTGTGCTGAAACGGATGTTGGTGCCCATGGCCTTCTGAAAAGAATCCCAAAACTTGGAGGTGAAGATGCTGCCATGATCTGAAGATATCAACTGCGGAATGCCGTGCAGAGAGACAATCCGGGAGGTATAAAGCTCTGCCAATTGAGCTGCTATGATGGATTCTTTGATAGGAAGGAAATGAGCCACTTTAGTGAGTTTGTCGATGACAACGAAGATAGCATCATTGCCACGCTTGGACTTTGGAAATCCAGTAATGAAGTCCATCTCAATGTGGTCAAACTTCCATTTTGGAATGGCAAGAGGTTGGAGGAGACCAGCTGGTCGTTGGTGTTCTGCCTTCACTCTTCTGCAGGCATCACATTCATTCACGAACTGAGCAATCTCACGCTTCATTCGAGTCCACCAATACGACTGCTTGAGGTCATGGTACATCTTTGTACTTCCAGGGTGAATGGAGAGGAGTGAATTGTGAGCCTCGTTCATAATGACTTTGCGAAGGTCACCTTTAGGCACAACAATGCGATCCTCGAAGAATAGAGTATCCTTGTCATCAAGGCGATAGCACTTGTACTTAGGTTGACTCTTGGCAATCCCAATCTTCACCTTCTTCACCATAGCATCAAGAAGTTGAGCCTCACGAATCTGATCTTCCAAAGTAGGAGAGACTTGGAGGTTGGCCAAAAATCCTTGAGGAACAACTTGCAGATTGAGTTTGCGGAAAGCTTCACAAAGCTCAGGTTGGTAAGGCTTGATAATCAGACTGTTGCAGTAAGCCTTCCTGCTCAATGCATCAGCAATTACATTGGCCTTGCCTGGAGTATACTCGATACTCGGATTATACTCTTGAATCATTTCGACCCAACGAGTTTGTCTGAGATTGAGGTTTGGCTGAGTGAAGATGTACTTGAGACTCTTATGATCAGTGAAGATGTCCACTTTTCTTCCCAATAAGAGATGTCTCCAAGTTAAAAGAGCATGCACAACTGTCGCCAACTCGAGGTCATGACTGGGGTAGTTCTTTTTGTTGGGCTTCAACTGGCGAGAGGTATAAGCCACAACTTTCTTCTCTTGCATCAACACTGCACCAATACCTTGAAGGGAAGCATCACAAAAGACCTCGAACGGTTTGGATTCATCAGGAGGAGTCAGAACTGGAGCAGTGACTAACTTCTCTTTCAGGGTGTTGAAGGCGATGTCACATTCAGGAAACCAGACATACTTCACATGCTTCTGCAAGAGGTTGGAAAGAGGCTTCACGATCTTAGAGAAGTTCTCAACGAACCTTCGACAATAGCTTGCGAGACCAAGGAAGCTGCAGAGTTGCTTCACGTTCTGAGGTGGTTCCCAATTCACAATTGCAGACACCTTATCAGGATTCACAGCAATGCCCTTGGCACAGATGATATGCCCAAGGTAGAGAACCTCATTGAGCCAAAACTCACACTTAGAAAACTTCGCATAGAACTTATGTTCTCTGAGCTTATCCAGCACCAAACGCAAATGGTTGGCATGATCCTCCTCCTTGTTCTTGGAAAAGACGAAAATGTCATCGAGGTAGACCAAGACGAAGTCATTAGTGTAGGCGTTGAAGATGAAATTCATCATGCGAGAGAATGTCGGAGGAGCGTTGACGAGGCCGAAAGACATGACAGTGTATTCATATGAACCATAGCTTGTTCTGAATGCTGTCTTAGGGATATCTTGTTCATGAATGCGAATCTGGTGATAGCCCATACGGAGATCAAGCTTGGAGAATACTTGAGCACCTTTGAGTTGTTCAAACAGCTCGTTGATGTTGGGAAGTGGGTACTTGTTCTTTATGGTCTTCTTGTTCAATGGATGGTAGTCGAGACAAAGTTAGTCCGTTCCATCCTTCTTCTTCACAAAAAGAACTCCACAACCCCACGGAGAAGAACTTGGTCAGATGAGACCCATTTGATCTTGAATATCGAGTTGCTTCTTTAGCTCTTTCAACTCTTCAGGTCCAAGCTTGTAAGGACGTTTGCAAACAGGTTCCGTGCCAGGCTCAAGATCGATAACGAATTCAACTGGCAGGTGCGGAGGCATTCCTGGAAGCTCTTCTGGAAAGACGTCTTGAGATTCGCAAACGACCGGAATTTGAGAAATGGCATCCAGCTCACCCTTCTCATTGAGAGAAAACAGTCGAATGGTATCATCCCTTGTGGCAAAGGCAATTACAACCTCAGACAAATGAGTCAATTGAATCTGCCTGGCAGCACAATCAAGCTGAGCCTTGTGCTTAGAAAGCCAGTCCATTCCGAGAATAAGATCAATATCTGAGTCTCCAAGAACCGTAGGAGAAGACAGAAACTTGTAATCGCCCAACGTGATAGTAACATCTGGAACCATGGAGTTAGCGTTCATGCGTTTACCCGGAGAGACAACTGCTATCGGTCTAGGCAAAACTTGGAGAGCCAATTCATGCTTAGATGCAAAAGGTCTCGAGATGAAACAATGCGATGCACCAGTGTCAAAAAGAACTTTTGCAGGAATATCGTTAACAGGAAGGTTACCCATAATCACATCTGACGAGTCATGTGCCTGAGCTACATTCATCAAGTTGACCTTGGCATGCTTGGGGTTATGCTTGACCACTGTGGTGCTGGCAGACCTCACAGGAGGAGGAGTAAGATGCCTCTGATTGAAGCATTTGTTGGCATAGTGACCCTTCTGCTGACACTTGTTGCATGTGACCTCCGAGAGCGGACGGTGATACGGAGCACTTGATCTTGGAGCTTGAGCCGAAGTCTTGTTCTAAAAGCCTGGGTTGGGTGGGTGGGAAGATCCATTGCCACCTTTGCTCTTTTGCTGATTAGGTTGACGGAACGGAGGAGGAGGCAGCCAATACTTTTGCTGCTTAGCCACTTGAGTTGAGGAAGAAGGAGTCGCATCTCTGACTCGCTTCTTGGAAGCATCGCACTTGAGTTGAGCAGTCTCTTGTTTCAGTGCCATGTTGTAAAACTCATCGTACTTCTGAGGCTCGAAAAGCACGAGAGCAAGTTGAAGATCTTATCTGAGGCCACCCCTGAACAAGTAAATCATGCTCTTCTCGTCAGGGACGTCCTGCTTGGCGAAACGAGCGAGCCTCTGGAACAGAATGTTATACTGGTAAACAGACAATATGCCTTGCTTCAAGTTGCGGAATTCCTCACGCTTGCTTTCAACAACACTCCGAGGAATGTGATGAGCTTTGATGTCTTGACGGAATTCATCCTAGGTAATCACACGGCCTCCTCTGGAATCTTTGTATTGCTGAAACCATTCTGCAGCTTGGTCTTTGAGTTGGAAGGAGGCAAACTTGACAAAGTCCTCAGGCCTGATGTTGCTGCACTCGAAATGCTTGCAGATATCCACGAGCCAATCATCAGCGTCTGAGGCCTCGACACAGTTGTTGAAGGTCTTTGGCTAGTTAGCAAGGAACTGGTTGAGTGTAGCAAACTGATTCTGATTGTTGCCATGGCCATGATTCCCTTGGTTGCACTCTTTGCAAAATTTGCATGATCAATTGCGTGTTTGCATTGGTAGCGGCCATCACAGCTTGCCATGCCTCCGGAGGTGGAGGTGGTGGTGGCGGATCCTGATTCTGATTCTGACCCTTAGCAGGAGCCATCCTGAAGAGGGTGACATCCATTTGCATCTTGACAAACAAATATTTAAGTTGAATCAAATGGATCAAAACTGCACATATAGTCTTCACATCCGAACAAAATGAACGAATGAATTCCAATTGAAATGGTCACACTTCCATAAATTGATAAGCCACTTAAATAGAGGTAGAAGAATAAAACAACAAGGTACGGACAAGAACAAATACTTGGTGAGGATTACCCAATCCCAAACCAAATATCCGCGGAAGAAGAACTAGAGCTACAAGAATTCCCACCTATGAAATTCCCGAACCTTTCTGGTTATGCAATCAGGTGTTGGGGATACAGGGGAAGCATAATATCTCACCCAAATCTAGCAAATCCTACATCCAGCTGTATCCATCCTTCAACACATAACCAAGAAAACTTCGGAAATCATTTACCTCAACCTTCGATAAGCATCCGTTATATGAGTTATGGCAATACTCCCGAACTCCCGCCCCAGTACTGGGTGGCATTGAGGTTATCTCACCAACAACTGCATAAAAGAGATTTTCGATGTCGGTGAAACTCAGGTATTCCAGAGTCTCAATGCTAAAATTGTGACGACAACACCTCGGAGCTCAACTCCCTGGGACACTGCCACAACCCCTAAATGACAGGAGGAACCAAGAACAATGTTCTCGTCACAAAACCATCGGAACGATTCCAAGATACCCGCATGATCCTAAAAATTTTTAGTGAAATTTGAGAAGAGAAGAGTCAAAACTCTATGTCAGGATGCCTCACCAGAGCGTCGAAGGGACTGAGGAGTAAAAAGAATTCCTAACTCTCCGATATATATAATCCTAAATGACTCAAAACATTTTTCTAGACTCAACAACGCCAACGATTTGATCAAGCAGGGAGCTCCTAAGGTCGGGGCTGGCTCTGATTACCAACTTATAACGCCCTCGATGCGGCTATATCTCCCACGTGTCAAAGCACGACTTAGAGGCATAACCGCATTGAAAGAAATGTCGCAAGTGAGGTAATCTTCGCAAACAACCCATGTACATAAATAAAGGGGAAAGGTACATAGTTGGCTTACACTCTCCGCGTCACACAAATACATAAATAAGTCATTACATTCATCCAATACACTCAAGGTCCGACTACGGAACCAAAATAAAGATCAACCCCCAAATGCGGCAAAGTCCCCGATCGCCCCAACTGGGCACCACTACTGATCATCTGGGAAAGACATGTAGTAACAACGAGAGTCTTCATCAAACTCCCACTTGAGCTCGGTCATATCATCTGGAGCGGTATCATCGGTCCCTGCATCTGGTTTTGGAAGTAATCTATGAGTCACGGGGACTCAACAATCTCACACCCTCGCGATCAAGACTATTTAAGCTTATAGTTAAGGTAAAGGTATGATGTGGAGCTGCAACAAGCGACTAGCATATATGGTGGCTAACATATTCGCAAAAGAGAGCGAGAAGAGAAGGCAAAGGCACGAGTGACAAACTATGATCAAGAAGTGATCCTAGAACAACCTACATCACGCATTACTCCAACACCATGTTCACTTCCCGGACTCCGCCGAGAAGAGACCATCATGGTTACACACGCGATTGGTGCATTTTAATTAAGTTAAGTTTCAGGTTATCTACAACCGGACATTAACAAACTCCCATCTGCCCATAACCGCGGGCGCAGCTTTCGAAAGTTCAAATCCCTGCAGGGGTGTCCCAACTTAGCCCATCACAATCTCTCACGGTCAACGAAGGATATTCCTTCTCCCAAGACAATCCGATCAGACTCGGCATCCCAGTTACAAGACATCTCGACAATGGTAAAACTAAACCAGCAAAGCCACCCGAATGTGCCGACAAATCCCGATAGGAGCTGCACATATCTCATTCTCAGGGCACACCGGATTGTCCAAGGTTCCGGTAGGCCAGCCCAGAGTTGCCCCTGGTGGCCACCGGTAGCTGACAGGTTGGACCAACACTCAGAGGAGCACTGGCCCGGGGGTTTAAATAAAGATGATCCTTGAGTCCGCGGAACCCAAGGGAAAAAGAGGCTAGGTGGCGAATGGTAAAACCAATGTTGGGCCATGCTGGAGGAGTTTTATTCAAGGCGAAGTGTCAAGGGGTTCCCATTATAACCCAACCGTGTAAGGAACGCAAAATCCGGGAACATAACACCGATATGACGGAAACTAGGGCGGTAAGAGTGGAACAAAACACCAGGCATAAGGCCGAGCCTTCCACCCTTTACCAAGTATATATGTGCATTAAGATAAACAAGATAATATTGGTGATATCCCAACAATAAACATGTTCCAACAAGGAACGATCTCCAATCTTCACCTGCAACTAGCAACGCTATAAGAGGGGCTGAGCAAAGTGGTAACATAGCCAAACAATGGTTTGCTAGGACATGGTGGGTTAGAGGTTTGACATGGCAATATGGGAGGCATGATAAGAAAGTGGTAGGTATCATAGCATAGACATAGCAAAAGAGCGAGCATCTAGCAAACAAAGATAGAAGTGATTTCGAGGGTATGGTCATCTTGCCTGCAAAGTTCTTAGAGTTGCCTTGATCCTCGTAAGTGTAATCTACGGGCTCCTCGTTCACGTACTCGTCTCCTGGATATACCAAAACAAGGACAACAAACAAAAGGGAACACAATCAACCACGTGCAATGCTCAAGCAACATGATGCAAACATGGTATGATATGCGGGATGCGATATGTGATGCATATGCATTATTTGGAAAGGAATGATTGAACCTGGCCTCAACCTGGGAAACCAAGAGTGCCATTAGAAAGGTGAATTGATTTCGGTTGAAATCGATATAAAGATCACCGGAATCGGATGCACAGTTTGGAAATGGCAAGCAAAAACAAATATGGCACCGGTCTGCAATAAACAGCAAGTAGCCATCTAAATGCATTAAGATAAATACGCTACAGCACTCAAACATAGCAGGCAAATACACGGCAGGGATCCACTCATGATGCTTGACAAAACATGAACACTGAGCTACGGCTAATTCACTCATTAACAGGTTCAAACAAGCAGGGCAAAAATGCAAAAGATAACAGATTTCAGACTTAGTGAAATTAACAGCATGTCAGGAATTTATCATCAGGAAGCAATGTTTAGAGCATGATAACTACATGCTACAGGAACATATAATGGAAAAGCAAGGCATGGTATGAAGCTACTAAAAGCATATAACAAAAGCCCCTTAGTGACCATGAGCCAAAAGGGATCAGAAAATACAATTGCAAGCATGTGAACATAGCAAAAACATAAACAGATTCAGACTTAGTGAAAACTGGAGCATGGCAAAACAGATAACGAGTAGTAATGTTTACGAGCTCGATGCACTCACTATGAGGCATTGCATGACAAATTAAACATACACCCAGCAAATAGACATGGCATAGAAGCTAGACATGGCAAGAACAACAACATAGCATGCACGGATCAACAACAAGCTCGGGAAAATCGCTAAACATGTTAACAATCTGCCAGGAACATTTTATAGCAAAAGTAGAGCTCGATTGACTCAAGCTAGGGTGCTCCATAATAGGAAACAAAGACATGGATGGATAGAGCACAACATTATATACAAAAGATCCTTACTGATCATGCTCAAAAGAGGCACGGATCACTAGGAAACAACATGAACATATGGCATAAAAATAATGACAGGGCAAGGACTTAGTGAAATTCTAAGTCCCTGAAATCAGCATCATTGAGTAAGCTACTTTGCATGCTTGTGCTAGTCACCACAAAGATCACAAAAATACATGGCATACACCCCTGTAAAGATGACATGGCATTCTACAAAACACATGTAGAGCTCAGGATCATAGCATGCACACATTAATCATGGCAAAAATGACAAAAGAGCATTTGCTGAAACAGATCTGCAACTATCATCACATAGCCCTCTTCCAACAGCATTTCAGGCATCAAGATGAGCTCAAATGGAAATGATGCAATGAGATGGAATGATGTACTCGTTGAGACAAACATTTTCATATGTTACACGCACGAATCGGAGCTACGATAAGGAAGTTATGGCATGTCAAAGTATGCAAAAATACTAGGGTTAGGGACGAAAAAGTCAACCCCGAGATTTCGGATCTGAGATCTAGATCGGGCCGGCACTGTAGCATGCATGCACTTCGAGGTTGAATGGAGGGGATAGCCGGAGTTCGTCGCGGGCGCCGGACTTGCCGAGAAGGAGCTCGCCGGGGTCGCCGGGGCCAGCGAGGGGCGCCGCGGTGGTGGCTGGCGGTGGCGTGGTCGGAGACGGCGGGCGGAGGCTCGCCGGCGCGGCGAAGCAGGCCGGCGTCGAGGAGCTGGAGTTCATCGCTGGCTCGGAGACGCAGCGGCCGGCTCGGGTAGCCCGGGCGGTGCGCGGGAGGAGAAGGCGCGGGGAGGCGGCGGCCCGGTCGGGCGTGGGAAGGGCCGGCGCTGGGCCTGTGGGCCCGCGTCGGTGGGAGGCGGCGGCGGCCACACGGTGCGTCCATCGCGCCCGGACACGTCCGGCGCGGCGAGGAGCGGGGAGCTAGGGTTTCGGGGGAAGAAGACCCGGAAATTTCGTGGAGATGTCTATTTGTAGAGGTAGGAGGAGCTAGGAGTCTCCAAATTGAGCACGGTTTGCGGCCACGTGATCGTAATCGAACGCTTTAGATGATGGAGGAGGTTTAGGTGGGTTTTGGGCCACTTTGGAAGGGTGTTGGGCTGCAACACACACAAGGCCTTTTCGGTCCCTCGGTTAACCGTTGGAGTATCAAACGAAGTCCAAATGACACGAAAACTTGACAGGCGGTCTACCGGTAGTAAACCAAGGCCGCATGACAAGAATCGGTCCAATCCGAAAAACGTTTAACCCCCACACACGAAAAGAGGTAGAAAGGGACACCGGAGGACATAGCAGCGTTGGAATGCAAAACGGACAACGGGGAAAATGCTCGGATGCATGAGACGAACATGTATGCAAATGTAATGCACATGATGACATGATATGAGATGCATGACAAAGACAAAACACACGGAGACAAAAACCTGACAAAGAGGAAATAGAATAACTTAGCGCCGGAAATGGCAAGTGTCAGAATACAAATAAGGTAAATTACATCCGGGGTGTTACATTCACCTACTCCTCATGGGAACGAGTAGAATCTCTATGTTTTCAAACCTTTTTGGTCATTACTGACAAAAGGGGGAGAAGCATAGAGTTGATAGTCTTCAAGCGGGTCCATATGGGTGGTTGCTTTACTTTTTGCTACTTTTGCCAAGTGCTTACAACTCTCGCTTTTGAAACATTTGGTTCGTTTTGAGTTGTAACACTTAAACTTGATGGTCGTCTGCTACCTTTTCCGACACTATGTGATGTGATGATAAATTCTGCATGTGCGACGATAAATTCCGCACAAAGTCATTTTGCAGACGTCCATTTTTCATTATGCATGTCATTATCTTCATTGTATCATTTCATGCATGATGAATTGTCTTCATAAGTAGAAGAGGAGCTCCGCAAGTGCAAGTTGCCATGTGCATTTGCATTCAAAAGCAAAATACTTACATGCACATCTTCAGGGGAGCCTTTTTGCTACTTACGAGACAATACTTAAATCCTTTACAATTTCACATACTTTATCCCCGTTGAAAACTTCAACCAGTTTGTCATCAATCACCAAAAGGGGGAGATTGTAAGTGCATCTAGTGCCACCCCTAGTTGGTTTTGGAGTATTGATGACAAACCTGGTTGAGGGACTAATGTGTTTGTGAGAATTGCAGGATAACACATGTAGTAGTCCCTCACTGATTCGGTTTACCTACCGGAGATGACCCCTAAAAATGTATGAAGACATTGAAGACAAAGGTGGTATGTGAAGGTATTCACATTGAAGTCTATGACAAGATAAGACATTGTGTGAAGACTATGGAGCACGAAGACTTAGTTGTTTCGTTGTTTCATTTTCTTCTTTGTTGAGTCATAGGAACCACCGTACTGTTAAGTGGGGTCCAAGTAAACCAGTCAGAATGACTGAAGTGATGCTTAACCAAAATCCTATGTCTTCGAGCAAAGACAATGAGAGCAAATCTTATCCAGAGCTGGATAAGTCAGCTTTGCTTGTAGCTCAAGTAAAGTTGTCGTGTGTGTTTGAAATCTGACCGTTGGAACACGTGTCAGTTCCTTAATGACCCAGGGTCATTTCGGACAAATCAGGTCGGGTTGCCTAGTGGGTATAAATAGCCCGCCCCCTACACCATAAATTGGTTGGCCACTTAGAGTTAGTGCACAGCTTTTGTCGTTTGAGAGCAACCCACCTCGAAGCCTTTGAGAGAGAAATCCTTGCGAGGACAAAGCCCTAAACACCCAGACCCAAAGAGTGCTAGGCATCACTGAAGTATTCCTGTCTGTGTGATCTAAAGACTTATTACACTTGAGGACTATGAATCCTCGAGCTGATTAGGCGTCACGTTCTGAGCATCCAAGAGTCATTGTGGATCGCCGGTGAACGAAATCTGTGAAGGTTTGGAAGTCTACCTTGAAGACTTGCCAGAGTAATTGGGCGAGGACTGGGTGTCCTTAGCTCAAGGGGAATAAGGTGAAGACGCGGTCTTCTGAGTTGAATCTCAGCCTCCCTAACCAGACGTATAGTTGTCACAGCAACTGGAACTGGTCCAACAAATCATTGTCTTCAACGAGCCACTGGTTCTATCCTGCCCATCTCTTTATTTGCAGATTGGTCCTTGTGAAGTCATTGCCTGTTTGCATTATCTATTTGTCTTCATTGTGTGACTGCTTGTTCTGATTGGCTTCATACTATCTTCCATCCTAATCTATACTGCCTAGCTGCTATTAGTCTTTGTGCTTTCATTTCATTGAATACTTGACTATGGCTTGCTTAGTGTAGTCTACCTTCCGCTGCATGGGAATAGGTTTATTTCTATCGTTTGTCTTCGAAACCTCCATGTTTTGAAGACTTTCATAAAAATCGCCAATTCACCCCCCTTCTAGTCGATCACTAGCACTTTCAAGATCGTATTCAAGATAGAGCATTCTGAGGCTCTTCCAGGACCGCCGACAGGCTTCATGAGCAACAAACGAGTTCTTGGTGGCCAAGTTACGCATGCGATTGACATCCACCAAGAGACTCTGCATCTGACACTTCAGCCAGTCATGATGCTTGTCCTGCTTCTGATGCAATGCCACAATAAGCTCTCGGTCATTGAGTACATGAGAACGCTTTCGAGGCTTTTGGGCAATTGTACTTGTAGTGGCTTCAGTGTTAGCGCGGCATGGCACTCTCATGTTTCTAGCCAGAGGATAAGCGAGGGTTTCAGCATTGGGGGCAAGAATTCCTTTAATAGGCTGCGAGAAGCTTTGATGTTCAACATTCTGAAGATGTAGGGGCTTCTTCGCAGGCTCAGGGTAGATGGCTTCAATCGACAGATCAACCTCAGGCAAAAACACAAGATGATTGCGTGCTAAGGGTTGATAGTCAATAGTGGAATGAAGCTTAATCAAGCGCATCACCCATGGTGCGTAGAACTTCAGACCAAATATATTAATTCCAGAGGTAGCAAGTTGTCTGATGAAGAAATCCTGTGTGTTGAAGCTGATGCCATTGATGATATAGAAAACTAGAGTCTTCATGGCACCTTCAAGTTTAGCTTCAGAAGAATGTCCCTTGATGGACCATAGAGTACGCCTCAGAATATGGTACACCGTGCATGCCAAGTACTCGAGGTCCTTCACAAGGAACTCCTTTGGGTATTCAACGTCTTGAGGCAATGGCTTCATCATGCTAAGCATCTGGCTCATGTTTGGCTCAGGCCTCTGAAAAATGCTCTACAACTCATCTCTATGACACAGACAGTCAAGTTAATATAACTCACCTAGGGTGGGCAGGGAAGTAAGCTCGATGATGTCTTGAGCTTTGGCTTCGTGATGTACATCACCTGTCATCTACTCAAGGCCCCAAGTCTTCGAATCCCTGTTGTAGCCGCGAACATGGAGGATGGCATAGAACTGCAGTAGGAGCTCTTCGTTCTAGTGTTCTTGGTTAGTCACAAAAGGCAAAATACCAACATCCCTAAAGCAGTCAAGAGCTTCTTCTAAACATGGCAGCCCAGCTACAGCTTCACAATCCAGACGCATGTGTGGAAAGATCCTCTCTTGGTTTTACATGATGCATGAGTAGTAGCTTCGCTGCAGATGGCTCCAGAATCTGTCTGAGGAGATCCTTGGCTTCGTTTAAGGGTTCTTGGAGCTGTCAAAGAAGGTGATGTGATCTCTAAAGCTATGCATGCTAGTTACAGCGCTTGGAAGCCTTGGCAGCCTCAGCTTGGGCTTCTGAACAGGAGGCCTCTACTCCACATGGTAATCATATTGTGGCCCGGGAGCAGTGGGTGGAACCATGATTGGCCATCTTACATTGACAACCTGACCTTCATGGTTGAGGGCCTGTTCCATGGTGTGAGGCCTTGGGGGAGGAATAGTGCTATCAGAGATGATTGGAGTCATGGTGGCTTCGTCATTTACAGTAGCTTCAGGCTCCACATTGTCTTCAGCCATGTCAGAGTCATTGGCTTCAGTGGCGTTGTTTGTGGCAGCTTCAAGCTTTTTAACCTCCATCTGTTCATGGACTGGAGGGTCGTTCACAAACACATTCTCCTCGAGAATGACTTGATCACTTGCTAGGGGTGTGGCTTCTCTTTCTTCTTCTCTTTCTTCTTTGTCTTCATCAGTTGATGCAGCCAGAATGTCTTCATCAGTCTTGGCTTCAGACTCTGAGGTAGTCGCAGAAGGAGTGGCTTCAGGAAACAGTTGACGTGCTACTAAGCTAGTGTGTTGCTGAAAGCACAAGTGCTCCCTAGGTGGTTTTGATAATTGATGACAACATATCTCTTGTTGGACTAACATTTCTATCTAGCATGTTTCAGATAAGTTCAACAATGGAGTGGCATGGACTAAAGGTTGTGGGAACTCCTTCAAGATGCTAAGGACAAAGGATTGGCTAAAGCTTCAAGCTCAAGACTCTTCATTTTACATTTTAGTGATCCAAGATCACATTGAGTCCATAGGAAAAGCCAATACTATCAAGGAGGGATGAGGTGTTGCTTAATGAGCCTCTTGCTTCATGTGCTTAATGATATGCTCCAAAATCCTCAGCTACTTTCCCACTTCCACATATGACCTAAACCCTAAGCCAAACTCGGTCCTACCGATTCTTTCTATCCGGCGCCACTGAGTTTCACTTGTCATAAGCCACTGCCAAACCCTAGCAATTCGGTTCTACCGATAGGGATCTCGGTCTCACCGAGATGGGATTGCAAACTCTTTGTTTCCCTTTCGTAACTTTTCGGTCTCAGCGAAAGAGCGAATCGGTCCCACCGAGATTGCAATGTAAACTCTTTGTTTCCCTTTTGTAACTTTTTGGTCTCACCGAAAGAGCAAATCGGTCCCACCGAGTTTGCCTGACCAACTCTCTGGTTAGCTTATTACCAAACTCGGTCTCACCGAGTTTGTGTAATCGGTCTCACCGAGATTACGTTATGCCCAAACCCTAACCATATCGGTCCTACTGAGTTGCATGTCTGTCCCACCGAAAATCTCTAACGGTCACTAGGTTTACCTTTTCGGTCCGACCGAGTTTGTTGATTTGGTCCCACCGAGATTGGAAAACTGTATGTAACGGTTGGATTTTGTGTGGAGGCTATATATACCCCTCCACCTCCTCTTCATTCATGGAGAGAGCCATCAGAACACATACACAATTCCAACTCATATGTTCTGAGAGAGAACCACCTACTCATGTGTTGAGACCAAGATATTCCATTCCTACCATATGAATCTTGATCTCTAGCCTTCCCGAGTTGCTTTCCACTCAAATCTTCTTTCCACAAAATCCAAATCATATGAGAGAGAGTTGAGTGTTGGGGAGACTATCATTTGAAGCACAAGAGCAAGGAGTTCATCATCAACACACCATTTGTTACTTCTTGGAGAGTGGTGTCTCCTAGATTGGCTAGGTGTTACTTGGGAGCCTCCGACAAGATTGTGGAGTTGAACCAAGGAGTTTGTAAGGGCAAGGAGATCGCCTACTTCGTGAAGATCTACCGCTAGTGAGGCAAGTCTTTTGTGGGCGATGGCCATGGTGGGATAGACAAGGTTGCTTCTTCGTGGACCCTTCGTGGGTGGTTGCTTCTTCGTGGACCCTTCGTGGGTGGAGCCCTCCGTGGACTCGCCCAACCATTACCCTTCGTGGGTGGAGCCCTCCGTGGACTCGCGCAACCGTTACCCTTCGTGGATGTAGGATAGCACCACCTATCCGAACCACGGGAAAAACATCCGTGTCTCCAATTGCGTTTGATTTCTCCAAACCCTTCGCCTTACATTCTTGCAAGTTGCATGCTTTACATTCCGCTGCTCATATACTCTTTGCATGCTTGCTTGATATGTATTGTGTATGTTGAAATTGTGCCTAAAACTCCACTCAAACCAAAAAGGCCTAAAAATTGCAACTTTAGCACTAAGTGTCTAATCACCCCCCTCTAGACACATCTACTTCTAGATCCTACAAGTGGTATCAGAGCTTTGGTCTCCATTGCCTTGGTTTAATCACCATTGGAGGAAGATGGATGTGTCTACCTTAGGGAGTCTTAGACATAGATTGCCTATTCTTGATGGAGAGTATTTTCATGAGTGGAAAAATGAGATGCTTGTAATTTTCAATCAATATCATTTGAACAAGTATATTGCTAGCCCTTGTGCACCTCATATTGATCCTTTGCATCCCCTAGATGAAGATATTGACATGATTCACAACCTTAGAACTATTGAGCTCATCATTAGAGGATTGCCCAAAAATTTGATTGCTAGTTTGCCTACTCTTAATTGTGCCTATACTATATGGAAATTTCTTGAGGAACGATTTCCCGATCATTCCTTGAAAACTTTGGATGAAATTCTCCATAAATCTATTGCTTGAGTAAGATGAACTCTAGTGATCCTAGTTTTAGTAATTGTCTATTTGAACTTACCAATCTTAAGCATGCTAAAGGAGATGTTGGAATCATTAGTGATATCATATTCGAAGCTATAAGAATTCATAAAGGTGACCACTTTGATGATCATTTATCTAATGAATTACCCTCTCTAGGAAATGATGAGTCACAAGATCATGGTGAACATGGATACTATGATGATGATGATAGTGACTTCGATCTTGATGATGCAATGAGACATTTTGGTCTTATGGCAAATCTTCGGGGATATGAGTCAGGAGGAAAGGAATGGGTTCTTGATAGTGGATGTACTGATCATATGACCGGAGATGAAGAGATGTTCCGTGAGCTTGCTGAAAATGACGGCCCTCGAAAATATGTCACCTTTGGTGATAATTCAAAGGGTAAAGTGGTTGGCCTTGGTAAGGTGGCCATCTCACATGATAGTTCCATTCAAAATGTCATGCTCGTTGAATCTCTTGGCTACAACTTACTTTCAGTATCTAGACTTGCTGATTTCGGTTTGAATGTCCAATTTACTGAGGTAGAGTGCCAAGTATTTCGTCGAGACAATCATAAAATGGTCTTTACCGGTATGCGTAGAGGTGATCTTTACATTGTTGATTTCTCTAAAAAGGCACAACCTAAAACTTGCTTTATTGCTAAATCCTCAAAAGGTTGGTTGTGGCATAGATGACTAGGTCATGTTGGCATGAGAAACCTTGACAAGCTTATTAAAGGAAATCATATCCTTGGAGTTAACAATGTCATATTTGATAAGGATAGACTTTGCAGTGCTTGTCAAGCAGGTAAATAGGTTGGAGGAAGACATCCCGTGAAGAACATCATGACCACAAGGAGGCCACTCGAGCTACTTCATATGGATCTTTTTGGTCCCAACGCCTACAAGAGTCTCAGTGGAAATTCTTTTGGTCTAGTTATAGTTGATGATTTTTCAAGATTTACGTGGGTGTTCTTTCTTAATGACAAGTCGCAGGTCCAGAAGATCTTCAGAAACTTCGCCAGGAAGGCCCAAAATCAGTTTGACGTGAAGATCAAGAAGGTTCAGAGTGACAACGGAACGGAGTTCAAGAACGCAAATGTGGACACCTTTCTTGACGAAGAAGGGATTTCACACGAGTTCTCGGCTACGTACACACCTCAACAAAATGAAGTTGTTGAGAGGAAGAACCGGACGCTCATCGAAATGGCAAGAACGATGCTTGATGAATACAAGACACCGAAGCACTTTTGGACAGAAGCGGTTGAGACAGCTTGTCACGCAACAAATCGCTTATATCTTCACAAGCTACTCGGCAAGACGGCATACGAGCTTATCACCGGTAACAAACCCCAAGTTGGATACTTTCGAGTATTCGGCTCAAAGTGCTACATTCTTGATAAGCATCGTCGTTCAAAGTTTGCTCCTAAATCTCATGAAGGTTTTCTACTTGGTTATGGCTCAAACTCTCACACTTACCGTGTCTACAACAATTTCACCCGAAAGGTTGAAGAGACGGTAGATGTGAAGTTTGATGAATCTAATGGCTCGCAAGTAGAGCAATTGCCAATTGATGTAGGAGACAAAGACTCTTCAGAAGCAATCCAAGACTTGTCCATTGGCAAAATTCGTCCAACGGAGGTGAAGGAGAGTACTTCATCCGTCCAAGTGGAAGCTTCTACTTCACGACAAGGTGAACCAAGAATCGACACAGAAGCATCCACAAGAGGGACACACCAAGATGAAGAAGACAAGGAAATGCATCAAGACAAACATCAACAACCTCTTTCTCCACCACGACAAGAGAACGACGACGTCAACAATGAAGAAGGCCAAGAAGAAGAACAAGATGAAGAAGATGTTCAACGAAGACCCAAGCAAAAGCTCTCACAAGTTCAAGCAAGAATTGCCAAAGATCATCCCGTCGAGCAAATCCTCAATGATATACAAACCGGGAGAATCACTCGCTCAAAAACTCGTTTAGCTAACTTTTGTGAAAACTATTCATTCATCTCTAGCATTGAACCTATGAAGGTTGAAGAAGCATTGGAAGATCCGGATTGGATAAACGCTATGCATGAAGAGCTACACAATTTCGAGAGAAACCAAGTTTGGACATTGGTTGAGAAGCCCGACAACAACCACAACATCATTGGTACCAAATGGGTGTTTCGCAACAAGCAAGATGAAGATGGACAAGTGGTTCGCAACAAAGCACGTCTCGTCACCAAAGGGTACACACAAGTCGAAGGTATGGACTATGGTGAGACATATGCTCCCGTTGCTAGACTTGAGTCCATTCGCATCTTACTTGCCTATGCTAATCACCATAATATCACCTTGTACCAAATGGACATTAAAAGTGCTTTTCTAAATGGTGAAATAGAGGAGGAAGTTTATGTCAAACAACCTCCCGGCTTTATCAATCCTAAGAAAGCAAATCATGTTTACAAACTTCACAAAGCTCTTTATGGTCTTAAACAAGCTCCTAGAGCATGGTATAAATGCTTGACCAAGTTCCTTATTACAAGTGGTTTTGAAATTGGTAAAATTGATTCTACTCTTTTTACTAAAAGGGTTAATGGAGAACTATTTGTATGCCAAATTTATGTCGATGATATCATATTTGGTTCAACTAACCCTCTCTTTAGTGAAAAGTTTGGAAAGCTAATGTCAGAGAAGTTTGAGATGTCTATGATGAGTGAACTCAAATTCTTTCTCGGTTTGCAAATCAACCAAACTAAGGAAGGTACATTTGTCTCTCAAACGAAGTACACCAAGGACTTATTCAAGAAGTTCAATATGCAATAATGCAAAGGTATGTCTACACCCATGCCTACTAGTGGACATAATGATTTGACCAAAGATGGTGAACTGGTTGATCAAAAGGTTTATCGCTCTATGATTTGTTCATTGTTATACCTATGTGCTTCACGTCCCGATATTATGCTAAGTGTGTGCATGTGTGCACGATATCAAGCTGCTCCTAAAGAATGTCATCTTAAGGCTGTGAAAAGGATAGTGAGATATTTAATCCATACACCAAATTTTGGCATTTGGTATCCTAAGAGGTCTTCTTTTGATCTTGTTGGCTATTCCGACTCAGATTATGCCGGAGACAAGGTTGATAGAAAGTCCACTTCGGGTACTTGTCAATTTCTTGGTAGATCTCTTGTGTCTTGGTCTTCCAAGAAACAAAACTCGGTATCCTTATCCACCGCCGAAGCGGAATACATTGCCGCTGGTTCATGTTGTGCTCAATTACTTTGGATGACCCAAACTCTTAAAGATTATGGGATTTATGTGAAACATGTTCCACTGCTTTGTGACAATGAAAGTGCTATCAAAATTGGTCATAATCCTGTACAACATTCTCGGACTAAGCATATTGAAGTTCGTGATCATTTCATTCGAGATCATGTTGCTAAGGGTGACATTGATCTTAAGCATGTTCGCACCGATAAGCAATTAGCGGATATATTTACTAAACCTCTTGATGAGAAAGTGTTTTGCAGGTTGAGAGGTGAATTGAACATCATTGATGCTTCGAACTTGGAGTAGAAACTCCATTGGATACATGCAAGACATGAGCTTATGACTAATCCATGATATATCTATTATGATGACTATCTTATGTCTTGGATATATTTGTACCTTGCATGTTGTCTATCCCATGTAGGTGCTTGGTTGAATCTAATTCCATGAGATTGCGACTCACTCACATCTTGAGCAATCTCTACATCACCAAGACTCCACATAATGGTGGTTGAAGACAAGGAAGCACAAAACCATTCAAACATATCCTTTGACAAATTCTATGTTGAGCTTCATGATTGTCATTTTTGGATACACAAGTGCTCTTCCTTGCAAGAACTAACCCATGTAGGTAGATGAACTCAAACTCCAAGTGGTACTCTAAACTCTTGATGAGCTACATCAACCTTGAGCACCCACACAAGTTCAACTACATGAGCAAGAACCACACCACCACCCAAGGTATGTTATTCCATCTTAGAGAAGCTTTACTCCAAGACATGAGTCAAAGCAACTCAACAAGATGTGAATACATCAAGATGCTTAAACGAAAAATGGTAACCCCATTTTGAGCTTAAACGATGAGTATGACCTATGATCAAGTGTTCTCACTTGACTCCTAAGTCAATATACTCTAACATAGGTGACTATGTCACCGCCCAACTCTAGATGAAGTTCTCTTGTGTTCTTTTTGTGTGTATCTCATGCATGTTTAGTTTCTTTCTCTTTTTCAAAAACAAAAAAAACTCCATCTAGATTTTTCAGTCTCTTCTCTTTTCTTTCTGTTTATGTTCTGCATTTTCTGCATTTAATTCCTTGCAAATCCTTCAGGTAATTCATTGCAAATCTTTGTGAGATCCTACATGTCTAGTGAGCTGAGGTGATAAGTGTTTTTCTCTGTGTGAACTCGGTTTCACCGACTTGTAATTTTTGGTCCAACCGAATCTTTTCGGTGCCACCGAAACATACCACTCGGTGCCACCGACTTCGCAACAGGAAAAACAGTTTGCCACTTGTTCTATATTTCTTCTGATCCAGCTCTACTCAATGAATCTTGTCCTCTACAAGCATCACTGTTTTATCCATTGCTTTGTGCTGAATCTCAAGGACCAAACCTATACGACGGATTCCAGAAAGCCCTTCTTGGAAATTGATGTCAAAGGGGGAGAGAGAGATCACATCAAAGCTTGTAGGAGAGAGAGATCACATCAAGGGAGAGAAAAAGTCTCAAGGACCAAACCTACAAGAGAGAAAGTACTAAGGGGGAGAGAGAGACTTCCAGGGGGAGAGAATACTCAAGGATCCCAGATGCTTGATGTTCAAGAGGAGAGATGCCTTTTTGGGGGAAAGACATGTATTTGCATTAAGTTCTATCCATTTGTATCTTTCAGCTCTGATTTTCTGTTCCCTATCTTCTCCCAATATCCCATGTAAGATTCTGGGGGAGCAAGACACCTAAGGGAAAGAAATAAGTCAAATTGATTGCATATCTTTATTCTTGGGGACATGTTGAATCCAATGTGGTACCTTGTACTCACTCTCTACATGTCATCCCAGTCTTGGTATTCTTGTGGTTTGTTTTGTTCGCTCTGGCTAGTGGATGTACCTGTGTTATCTAACTTTGTTTGTGCAGGTTCATTCCATCCTAAGCCAACTCAAGACCACAAGGTAAGTATATGCATCAAAATCATGAGTATGAGGAATTCTTGCTTATGTACATACTGTTTGCAAGAAGGACTCATGAGCATGAAGGTATTTTCCTTGATAATCTTTTGCTCTGATGCATATGGCCAAGATACATGTAACACATTGCCTACTCTGTCATGGTTATGCTCTCACATGCCTCTACATTTCATATTTACATGAGTGCATACATGTAGGGGGAGCCTATGCTTGTTACATGTCCTTCCAAAGGTTTACTTGTTGTTCTTTATATCTTTATCTAAAGCTTTGATGTATGTTGCCATCAATTACCAAAAAGGGGGAGATTGAAAGCACAAGTGCTCCCTAGGTGGTTTTGATAATTGATGACAACATATCTCTTGTTGGACTAACATTTCTATCTAGCATGTTTCAGATAAGTCCAACAATGGAGTGGCATGGACTAAAGGTTGTGGGAACTCCTTCAAGATGCTAAGGACAAAGGATTGGCTAAAGCTTCAAGCTCAAGACTCTTCATTTTACATTTTAGTGATCCAAGATCACATTGAGTCCATAGGAAAAAGCCAATACTATCAAGGAGGGATGAGGTGTTGCTTAATGAGCCTCTTGCTTCATGTGCTTAATGATATGCTCCAAAATCCTCAGCTACTTTCCCACTTCCACATATGACCTAAACCCTAAGCCAAACTCGGTCCTACCGATTCTTTCTATCCGGCGCCACCGAGTTTCACTTGTCATAAGCCACTGCCAAACCCTAGCAATTCGGTTCTACCGATAGGGATCTCGGTCTCACCGAGATGGGATTGCAAACTCTCTATTTCCCTTTCGTAACTTTTCGGTCTCAGTGAAAGAGCGAATCGGTCCCACCGAGATTGCAATGTAAACTCTTTGTTTCCCTTTTGTAACTTTTTTGTCTCACCGAAAGAGCAAATCGGTCCCACCGAGTTTGCCTGACCAACTCTCTGGTTAGCTTATTACCAAACTCAGTCTCACCGAGTTTGTGTAATCGGTCTCACCGAGATTACGTTATGCCCAAACCCTAACCATATCGGTCCTACCGAGTTGCATGTCAGTCCCACTGAAAATCTCTAACGGTCACTAGGTTTACCTTTTTGGTCCGACCGAGTTTGTTGATTCGGTCCCACCGAGATTGGAAAACTGTGTGTAACGGTTGGATTTTGTGTGGAGGCTATATATACCCCTCCACCTCCTCTTCATTCGTGGAGAGAGCCATCAGAACACATACACAATTCCAACTCATATATTCTGAGAGAGAACCACCTACTCATGTGTTGAGACCAAGATATTCCTTTCCTACCATATGAATCTTGATCTCTAGCCTTCCCAAGTTGCTTTCCACTCAAATCTTCTTTCCGCAAAATCCAAATCATATGAGAGAGAGTTTAGTGTTGGGGAGACTATCATTTGAAGCACAAGAGCAAGGAGTTCATCATCAACACACCATTTGTTACTTCTTGGAGAGTGGTGTCTCCTAGATTGGCTAGGTGTTACTTGGGAGCCTCCGACAAGATTGTGGAGTTGAACCAAGGAGTTTGTAAGGGCAAGGAGATCGCCTACTTCGTGAAGATCTACCGCTAGTGAGGCAAGTCCTTCATGGGCGATGGCCATGGTGGGATAGACAAGGTTGCTTCTTTGTGGACCCTTTGTGGGTGGTTGCTTCTTCGTGGACCCTTCGTGGGTGGAGCCCTCCGTGGACTCGCGCAACCATTACCCTTCGTGGGTGGAGCCCTCCGTGGACTCGCGCAACCGTTACCCTTCTTGGGTTGAAGTCTCCATCAACGTGGATGTAGGATAGCACCACCTATCCGAACCACGGGAAAAACATCCGTGTCTCCAATTGCGTTTGATTTCTCCAAACCGTTCCCCTTACATTCTTGCAAGTTGCATGCTTTACATTCCGCTGCTCATATACTCTTTGCATGCTTGCTTGATATGTATTGTGTATGTTGAAATTGTGCCTAAAACTCCACTCAAACCAAAAAGGCCTAAAAATTGCAACTTTAGCACTAAGTGTCTAATCACCCCCCCCCCTCTAGACACATCTACTTCTAGATCCTACAGGTGCGCTTCTCCTTCTGGGATGGTGGACATGGAGACCTGTGGCCGGAGGCCCTTGCGAAGCCTGCGAAACGCTGGCGACGCCTTTGGAGATGGAGTGGTCTGTTCCATGTAATTGTCGTCGTCAAGCACCAGAGTGGTGACTTGAGGTGGTGGTGTTCTTGGTGTCTCATCTTGCAGAGCGGTTTCTTGTTGTTGTTGCTCGGCCCATGAGTCATCTTGAGCAATTGGCATCAATGGACGACCAATGCTAATGAGTTCACTACTCGTGAGAGCAGGCGATGATACCGACCGGGGCTCGAGCTGAGGAAGGACTACATCATCATCTACGTTGTCTCCGTGACCAATGTCTTCAGCTGTGATAGGATCAGTAGCTGGAACTTCTTCACTTGCATGAGCCTTTGTTGAAGCAGGCTCATGGATCAAATGTCAACGCTCTTGGTTGGTGGAGACAGGAAGAGCGACAGAGATGGGTTCAACATTGAGTGGCTCTGAGGCAGCAGCATGCTCTTTCTTTGAAGACCTTGAAGTGTTGGTCTTCAACTTCTTCTTGGAGGGAGCATCATCAGAAGTATCCTTGTGCTTCCTCTTCCTAGCTTCGGCTTCAGCCTACTGTGTCATCTTCATTTCTGAAGCTGCTGAGGGGACCTTTGGCTTTGAGCCAGTCATACTAGCAAGGAAGACTATGCGAGGTTCTTCCTGCCTTTGAGCTTTGGATTGGCTGCAACAGACTTCTTCTTTTGTTTGGCAGCCATCCTCGGGTCAATGCCAGGACGCCCAAGAGCCTTTTGCTTTTCAGCTTCATTGTGGGCTTGGACACATTTCTGAGCATAGTACTTCATGCGCTCGCGTGAGGCTTTGGCTTCTTCGCGCTTCTTGTGGAATTCTTCCTTAAGATCATGCAACATATTCTTGAAGATTTGCACATAAGCCACACTAAGCTTAGCCATGTGCTTATTGAAATGTGCCTTCTCATGATCTATCTTGTTCTTGAGCTCGACGATTTTCTGAGCCAAGGCCAATTCATTGGCAATGGCTCTTATGTCCACAGGCAGCTGTAGGTCATCAATACTGATGCTCTGGTCGTCAAACTACTCATCGATGAAATTGTTCAGAATATCAACATCAAAGAGGGGCAGATCATTGAAGATCTCCGCCTCTTGCTTGCTCTTGATCAACATCTCAAGAGCTTCATCACCAAGATCTTCATTGCTGGATAGATCAATGGTATCATCCTTGTTGCGCAGAACGACAGCAAGACTCAATTCATGCCCAGAAACTTTCTTGGGCTTCTTGGGCTTCTTGGTCTTCTTGGTACTCTTGGACACACGAGACAGGTCTTCAGACTGCACACCGGGTTCAGGAGGTGCAGTGGCCAATGGCTTCACAGTTGAAGCGGTTGGTGCAGCAGAGGGCTTCGAAGCCTTTGATTTCTTCTTCTGCTTTGGTGGTGCTGGCACTCCTTCAGATTCAGCGTCATCTGCAGATTGATCTACGGTGGCCCTCTGAGCAGCAATGTGGGAGAGGAGCCCATTGAAGCTAGTGAAGGGCCCAATGATGTTGGGATTGGCATCGCAAGTGCCATCCTGTCTTGGAGCAGATGGACTAGGGTTGAAGTTGAGTCCAAGATCCTTCTTGTTCTTCGCAGCTGACTCCTTTGCGAACTGGTAGTTGCGCTTGAACAGATTGTCGTCACGACACCATAATAAGGATGATGGGTCGGCATTCTCAGGATGCGGTCCTCGGACCATGCACGGATAGAAACCTTGGGCAATAGCTTCAGTCGTCGACTTTGGTTGCAGGTTCTTGTACAGCATATCGCCCCATGGGCGCTGCTTGATGGTGTTCCTCTCAGTATATTCAGCAGTGACAAAGTTGTACTTGAACCACTGTTCTGCCCAATATCTTTGAATCCATTGGATCCGGGTCTTGCACTGATTGTAGTTTTCCTCAGGATCAGCCTTGTACAACTCATACAGATCTAGAGGCAGATCAAGAGCAGTATTTCCTCGACACTGTCTGCCACCTTTCCTAGCAGACTTCTCTGTGGCCACGATATTCAAGCAGATAGGCTTCAGAATGGTGAAAGGCTTCCGTCTACTGGTTAGACAAGAACTGGCTTTGGGAGAGTGAATATGTTGATGTAAGAACTCTGCAAATGAATGCAGACTATGAGAATCAAGGGATTCCCCCACAGACATGTAACTGTGACAGCATTAGAGGTGCGAGGGAAGGGGAAGAGGTCATATGCATTCTCAGAAGATTTTGAAGATAAATCAGTTTGAAGACATTGACCTCATAGAGCGAATACATTCACTTTGAAGAGAGTTAGTTCCAGATTTGTACGAATCCATGAATAAGTACAAGTGAGGAATCTAACTAGTTATGAAGCATAAGTGAATATCCTTTGCATGATATGAGATGCAGACAAAGACAGATCTAGATTTGGAAGTATAGAAACCACTTTTGGTTGATGTGGATGGATTTGACGGATCACAAAAACAGTAAAAAGTGAGATTTATTTACCGCTAACGAATTGCTAGACGAGGCAGAGAAAGAAGCCGAGCAGTTCAATGTCCCACGCCCTAACTTGGTGGCGGAAGACACCTACGGCGGCGGCGGAGAGGACGATGTCCGCAGCCGGCGTGAGGACGGCATCGAAGAAGTCACGACAGCTAAGCGCTTTGTCTCCAGCGTCGACGCTTGCTAGCGGAGGCGCTAGGGTTTGAGCGAGGTGGCGAGGTGGAAGAAAAGATAATGACCGCGCGGTGTGGATATTTATTAGGTAGAGGTCTACACAGCGTAATTACGCAGGTGCCCCTGGTGGTTCACATCTGATGGACACATGACGTGCATGCAACTCATTGAAAGTTGTTCCATGTTCCCACGCATGCCTAGTTTATCGGGTGGTCGTTCTGGCTTCTCTGGGATTCAGGCAAGAGATATATCATTGAAAGCATTTTTAAATGTGTGTCTCTGTATCTTCAGCTGACAAGGATGCAGTGAAGACATTCGACAAGTTTCAACAGAACGCATATGACTTAGATAGATAGAGTTTGAGGAAGAAGCACAGGGGGGTTAGGGTCCGATCACATTCACTTAGTTCAGAAAAATGGCAAATTTGAAGACATAGCTATAAGTGAATGTTGTAGAGGACAGAACACCATATACATATACATAATATATATATATATATCAAAAGATTGAATCAACATTGTGAAGATAAACCATGAAGATAAATCAATGTTGAAGACAAACCAAAAATGAAGTTAATGCAATCATGAAGCCAAAAAAAATCTTCGAGAAAGTTTGGTGGTGGCGTTACCCACCGTATAGGAAGTATTAGATCCAGACACGGCGCACAATTATCGTGGCGCTCCAAAGTCAAATTCTGTGTTAATGTATTCACACTTAGAGTGTATGTCTTCATTGATTGAACATATACGTTACTTTGTGTGTTGCATATCTAAGTCGTCAACATGCATAAGAGTTAGGATGTGTGTACAATTAGAGGACATTTGAGGATTCTAAGATATTTAGCTCACACTGCAACTTGCAAAACCTTTTCTCATCCAAGGGCTTTGTGAAGATATCTGCCAATTGCTCTTCAGTGTTGACGTGAATGATATCAATATCTTCCTTCATGACATGATCTCTGAGAAAGTGATGATGGATCTGAATGTTCTTGGTCTTCGAGTGCTGAACTGGGTTGTTGGCAATCTTGATGGCGTTTTCATTGTCGCAGTAGAGTGGCACATGCTTCAGGTGGATGTCGTAGTCCTTGAGAGTTTGCTTCCTCCATAGAAGCTGAGCGCAACAAGATCGGGCAGCAATGTATTCAGATTCAGCAGTGGAGAGAGATACACAGTTCTGCTTCTTCGAAGACCAACAGACAAGAGATCTTCCAAGAAAGTGACATGTTCCTGATGTGGACTTGTGATTGACCTTGTCACCAGCATAGTCAGCATCTAAGAATCCAACTAGATCAAAATCCGAGCCCTTTGGATACCATAATCCTAGTGTTGGGGTGTAAGCCAAATATCGAAGAATTCGCTTCACTGCTAAGTGATGCGATTCCTTTGGTGCCGCTTGGAATAGGACACACATGCAAACGCTAAGCATTATATCTGGCCTAGATGCACATAAATAGAGTAAAGAACCTATCATGGAGTGGTATACCTTTTGATCGAACTCTTTACCATTGTCGTCGAGACCCAATTGACCTTTGGTTGGCATTGGCGCCATGTACCCTTTGCAGTCTTGCATTCCAAACTTCTTCAGGCAATCTTTGAGGTATTTTTCTTATGATATGAAGATGCCATTACTCTGCTGACGGATTTGAAGACCGATGAAGAATTTTAGCTCGCCCATCATAGACATCTGATATTGCTCTTGCATCATATGCCCAAACTCATCACTGTATCTCTTGTTAGTGCCGCCGAAGATAATGTCATCCACATAGATTTGGCATACAAACATTTCACCGTCATATGTCTTCGTGAAGAGTGTGGGATCTAGGGAACCAGGTTTGAAGCCTTCTCTCTTCAGGAAGTCTTTGAGTGTGTCATACCAAGCTCGAGGTGCTTGTTTGAGGCCATAAAGTGCCTTGTTGAGCTTGTATATCATGTTAGGACGCTTTGGGTCTTCAAATCCAGGTGTTTGAGCAACATACACTTCTTCAATTTTGCCGTTGAGAAAGGCACTCTGTACATCCATTTTATACAGAAGAATGTTGTTGTGGTTGGCATAGGCTAGCAATATGCGAATGGCTTCAAGCCTAGCCATAGGAGCGAAGGTTTCATCGAAGCCAATCCCTTCAACTTGTGTATAACCTTGAGAAACGAGACGGGCCTTGTTTTTGACAACTTGACCATGTTCATCTTGTTTGTTGCGATATATCCATTTGGTGCCAATGATATTGTGCTTGCGATGATCAGGTCGCTTCACTAGCTCCCAAACATTGTTCATCTCAAATGGTTGAAGCTCTTCTTGCATAGCTTGAATCCATTCATGTTCCATGAAGGCTTCATCAACTTTCTTGGGTTCAGATATTGCGAAAAATGCAAAGTGCCCACAGAAATTTGCAAGCCGTGTTGCTCTTGAATGAGTGAGTGGTCCAGGTGCATTGATGCTATCAGTTATCTTCTCAATTTGTACTTCGTTTGCAACACGTGGATGGGCTGGACGAAGATTTTGCTCTTGCGGATCATTGTCTTCATCTTCAGCACTGGCTTTAGGCTGAGCAGTGTCTTTGGGTTGATTAGGTGCAGAAATGATGATTTCCTCTTCAGCCTGAGCCTCCGAAGGTAAGATTTCTCCAGTACCCATAAGCTTGATAGATTCACTTGGTGAGGCTTCATCTAGCACATTTGGCAGGTGCTCTCTTTGCGAGCCGTTAGTCTCATCGAACCACACATCCACAGTTTCAACCACTTTATAGTGAAAGAGGTTGAAGACTCTGTAGCGCGAATCCTTTCCGTAGCCAAGCATAAATCCTTCATGTGCTTTCGGTGCAAATTTTGAAGTGTGATGTGGATCCTTGATCCAGCACCTAGCACTGGATAATCTGAAACTGCTGACGTTTGGCTTGTTACCAGTCAGGAGCTCATATGATGTCTTCTTTAGAAACTTGTGAAGATATTAACACGGTTGACGTGGCATGCAGTATCAATAGCTTCAGGCCAGAACTTCCTTGGGGTCTTGTACTCATCAAGCATCATCCGTGCCATCTCAATGAGGGTTCTGTTCTTGTGCTCCACGATGCCATTTTGCTGAGGTGTGTATGGAGCTGAGAACTCATGTGTGATACCTAATGTATCAAGATAAGTGTCGTGGCCGGTGTTCTTGAATTCAGTGCCACTGTCACTTCTGATATGCTTGATCTTGATGCCATAGTTGGTCATGGTGCGATTGGCGAATCATTTGAAGACATCCTGCACTTCATTCTTGTAGAGAATTATGTGCACCATGTATATCTTGAGTAATCATCAACAATGACGAAGCAATAGAGGCAAGCAGTGGTAGTGAGGGTATAGTAGTGAGTAGGGCCAAATAAGTCCATGGGAAGTAGCTCAAAGGGACGTGTCGTCATGATTGTCTTCGAGTGATGCTTCGTCCTAGTCATCTTTCCAGCTTTGCAGGCACCACACAGATGATCCTTCTTGAACTTGACGCCCTCGATGCCTATGACATGCTTCTTCTTCGCGAGAGTGTGCAAGTTCCTCATGCCAGCATGTGATACGTCTCCAATGTATCTGTTTTGGATGTTAATGGGCTTTACTTTACAATTTTACATTATTTTTTGGACTAACCTACTAACCCAAGGGCCAGTGCAAATTGTTGTTTTTTTGCGTATTTCAGTGTTTCGCAGAAAAGGAATATCAAACGGAATCCAAATGAATGAAACCTTCAGGGGAGTTATTTTTGGAACAAACATGATCCGGAGGACTTGGAGTGGACGTCAAGCAGTCAACGAGGAGTCCACGAGGCAGGGGGCGCGCCCTCCCCCTACTGGGCCCCTCGTGGCTCAACCAACCTACTTCTTCCTCCTATATATACTCATATACCCTGAAAACATCTAGGAGCACCATGAAACCCTATTTCCACCGCCGCAACCTTCTATACCCAAGAGATCCCATCTTGGGGCCTTTTCTGGAGCTCTACCGGAGGGGGCATCTATCATGGAGGGCCTCTACATCAACTCCATGGCCTCTCCGGTGATGTGTGAGTAGTTTACTTTAGACCTTCGGGTCCATAGTTATTAGCTAGATGGCTTATTCTCTCTCTTTGAATCTCAATACAAAGTTCTCCTCGATCTTCTTGGAGATCTATTCGATGTAACTCTTTTTGCGGTGTGTTTGTCGAGATTCGATGAATTGTGGGTTTATGATCAAGTCTATCTATGAACAATATTTGATTCTTCTCTGAAATCTTTTATGTATGATTGGTTATCTTTGCAAGTCTCTTCGAATTATCAGTTTGGTTTGGCCTACTAGATTGATCTTTCTTGCAATGGGAGAAGTGCCTAGCTTTGGGTTCAATCTTGCAGTGCTCGATCCCAGTGACAGAAAGGGAAACGACACGTATTGTATTGTTGCCATCGAGGATAAAAAGATGGGGTTTATATCATATTGCTTGAGTTTATCCCTCTACATCATGTCATCTTACCTAATGTGTTACTCTGTTCTTATGAACTTAATACTCTAGATGCATGCTGGATAGCGGTCGATGTGTGGATTAATAGTAGTAGATGCACGCAGGAGTCGGTCTACTTGTCACGGACGTGATGCCTATATACATGATCATGCCTAGATATTCTCATAATTATTCGCTTTTCTATCAATTGCTCGACAGTAATTTGTTCACCAACCATAATACTTATGCTATCTTGAGAGAAGCCACTAGTGAAACCTATGGCCCCCGGGTCTATCTTTTATCATATAAGTTTCCAATATGTTTTATTTTGCAATCTTTACTTTTAATCTATATCATAAAAATACCAAAAATATTATCTTATCATATCTATCAGTCTCACTCTCGTAAGTGACTGTGAAGAGATTAAAAACCCCTTTATCGCATTGTTTGCGAGGTTCTTATTTGTTTGTGTAGGTACGAGGGACTTGCGTGTGGCGTCCTACTGGATTGATACCTTGGTTCTCAAAAACTGAGGGAAATACTTATGCTACTTTGCTGCATCACCCTTTCCTCTTCAAGGGAAAACCAACGCAGTGCTCAATAGGTAGCAGCATGCCCTAGCCTCCGATGCCAAAGCCAGCATTCTGATGCTTTTGCTAGAAGACATTCAGCCAGGTGTGGTCTTGCGGAGAAATGTACCATACACAGATCATCCTTTCGATATCCTTCGAAGACTAGAGATTTGTCAGATTCCATAAGCACAAGGCAACGATATTTTCCAAATATCACAATCATGTTCTGGTCACAAAGCATTGAGACAAACATTAAGTTGAAACCAAGGGATTCAACAAGCATGACTTTACCCATGTGCTGATCCCTTGAGATTGTAACTCTATCTAGGCCCAATACTTTGCTTTTGCCTATGTCAGCAAAGGTGATGTGACTCTTGTCAGATGGACGTAGGGTTGAGTCCATAAAAAGACTTCGATCACCAGTCATGTGGTTAGTGCATCCACTGTCCATGATCCACTCTGAAGCCTTCGGTGTAGTACCCTATAGTGCAGTTGGGGGGATAGGCTTCATCAAGAGAAGTGTGAAGCATAAACATTTGAAGAACAAGCATATTATGAAAGTTCAGATCCTGGTTAGGGTAGATAGGATGTTTGTCAAGAAATCCCAGGACGAAATACATAGTAAGACCATTCGGATATTTTATCTTGCGTCCCACAAGATGTTTTAGGTCCCCAGCATAAACATCAGAAGCTTTTGATTTTTGGCTGGAGACCATTCCTTGCAAAAGAGAGTTAAGTCTTCTTAACCACCCACATCTTAAGGGGTGTCTTAGAAGCAATGAGTCTAAGTGCAGCATCTGAGAATTTAGGCTTTGGAGCCCTGGCAAATAGCCTTGTGGGAGGTGAATAATACTCACAAAAATAAGCAGAATAGTTCTTGGTCTTATGAACATAGCGGATTGATGAAACACACTCATATTCATACGTCTGGGTATGGTTTTCCTGCAAAACATTGGTGTTAGGGTGACTCTGATGAGTCCACTTTCTGTATGAAGCCTTGGGACCATATGAAGTTTTGGTTTGGGTTTTGTGTCTTCTTCCCAGGTGGGGTCATGATGACACTCACAGGAAGCTTATCAAGACAACTTTTGGGCACCCAGATGTCCTTCAGAGGTGGCCCATTCCTGTAGTTAGTACCAATATACCTGGCAAACACTTCACCATAATGATTCTTAAACAGTTTATAGTTTGCATCTAAGGATTCATCAATGATTATAGGGTTAGCACAAGTGAAGCCAGATAAGGTAGACGGATCCACTGAAGGTCCCTTTGCAGCAACCCATGTGGTTGTGGGGTACTGCTCAGGCTTCCAGTATGAACCATCAACGTTCATTTTCCTCTCGAACCCAACACCCTCTTTCCTAGGGTTTCATTCCAGAATCTGTTTCTTGAGGACATCACAAAGATTATGATGCCCTTTGAGGCTTTTGTACATCCCTGTTTCAAGCAATGTCTTCAACCTAGCATTCTCATCAGCAATAGTAGTGGTATCCTCAAAAGAGGGGTTAGTTTCCACATCAGCAGTTGAAGACATAGCAACAGTAGCAATAGTAGAACATTCAACAATAGATAAAGCATTATCACACTCATGACATTTGAAACATGGTGGATCAAAGTCTTCCTGAGCGGTACTGGTCTGTTGAGCGCGAAGTGACTCATTCTCCTTTTGAAGATCTTCATGAGACGCTCTCAGGTTCTCAAGTTCTTGCTTCCTTTGAAGATAATCATAGGAAAGCTTCTCATGAGTAGATGAGAGAGTTTCATGACGACTTTCAAGTTCTTCGTACTTAACATGAAGATTTTTAATGTCTTCAATTAAGGACTGAGTTTGAGTCATTTCCGCGTCCAACAGGTCAACGTTTTTGTCTAGCAATTTTTGAATGTGTTCCATAGCATTTTGTTGTTCTGTTGCAATTTTAGCAAGTGTTTTGTATCTAGGTTTAGATTCAAATTCAGAGTCATCTTCACTGGATGTTTGAAAGTAAGCATCGCGTGAGTTTACCTTGGCACCACATGCCATGAAGCAGTAGGTAGGAGCATAGTCATCCTCATCAACAGCATTAGCGTTGGCGGCGATGTCATTGTTTTCAGTGTTGAAGATGGATTTGGCAACATATGCTGGCACTAGAGCCAGGCTTGCCACGCCTGAATCCGACTCCTCCTCTGACTCCACCTCAGCCTCCTCGAAAGCAAACTCCTCCTCTGAATCCATTTCCTTGCCAACAAATGCACGAGCCTTGCTTGATGAGCTCTTCTTGTATGATGAAGGCTTTGATGAAGACTTTGAAGAAGACTTTGAGGATTTCTTCTTCTTCTTGTTGTCATCAGAATCATATTGTTTGCTCTTATTCTTCTTCTTCTTCTTGGTCTCATTGTCCCATTGAGGACACTCAGAGATGTAGTGACCAGGTTTCTTGCATTTGTGGCATGTTCTCTTCTTGTAGTCACGAGAGGAAGCTTCATCATTTCTTGAGAAGGATCTTGAAGACTTTCTGAAGCCTTTCTTCTTGGAGAACTTCTGGAACTTCTTCATGAGCATAGCTAGCTCCCTTCCAATGTCTTTAGGATCCCCAGAACTGTAGTCAGATTCTTCTTCGGATGAGGACACAACCTTTGCCTTCAAAGCCCGGGTTCGGTCATAGTTGTGGCCATAGATGTCTCTCTTCTCAGATAACTGGAACTCATGTGTGTTGAGTCTCTCAAGTATGTCAGACGGATCGAGAGTCCTGAAGTCAGGACGTTCTTGAATCATCAGGGCCAGGGTGTCGAATGAACTGTCAAGTGATCTCAGAAGCTTCTTGACGATTTGGTGCTTGGTGATCTCAGTGGCGCCAAGCGCGCGAAGCTCATTTGTGATATCAATGAGGCAATCACACGTGAGCTGGACATTCTCATTGTCGTTTCTCTTGAAGCAGTTGAAGAGGTTGCGAACAACATCAATCCTTGAGTCTCTCTGAGTTGAGACGCCTTCGTTGACCTTGGAGAGCCAGTCCCAGACTAGCTTCGTAGTTTCCAGTGCACTCAGGGCCGTACTGTCCTTTGGTCAGATGACCACATATGATGTTCTTGGCAGTTGAATCCAGTTGAATGAACCTCTTGACATCAGCAGTGATGACACCTTCATTGACCTTTGGAACACCATTCTTGACGACATACTAGAGGTCGACATCAATGGCTTCGAGATGCATGCGCATCTTGTTCTTCCAGTAGGGGTAATTAGTGCCATCAAAGACAGGGCACACAGCAGAGACCTTGATTATCCCTGCAGTCGACATAGCTAAAACTCCAGGTGGTTAAACCGAATCACACAGAACAAGGGAGCACCTTGCTCTGATACCAATTGAAAGTGCTAGTTATCGACTAGAGGGGGGTGAATAGGTGATTTTTATGAAAGTCTTCAAAACACGAGGTCTTTGAAGACAAATAATAGAAATGAACCTATTGATATGCAACAGAAGGTAGACTACACTAGACAATCCATAGTCAAGATTGCAATGAAGTGAAAGCATGAAGACTATCAACAACTAGGTAGTAAGGATCAAGATGGAAGACAATGTGAAGCCAAACAGTAAAGAGTCTTCACTCAGTGAAGTCAATCAGATCATACAGGCAAGCAATGACTTCACGAAGACAAACAATAAAGTAAAGGAAAGTGGAAGATAGAACTAGTTGCTCGGTGAAGACAGGGAGTTGGTAGACCAGCTCCAGTTGCTGTGACAACTGTACGTCTGGTTAGGGAGTCTGAGATTCAACTCAGAAGACCGCGTCTTCACCTTATTCCCCATGAGCTAATCACACCAGTCCTCGCCGAATCACTCTAGTAAGTCTTCAAGGCAGACTTCCAAACCTTCACAGACTTCATTCACAGGCATTCCACAATGAATCTTGGATGCTCAGAACGCGACGCCTAACTGGTTGGAGGATTCACAGTCCTCAAGTGTAACAAGTCTTCAGGTCATGCGGACAGAAAGACTTCAATGATGCCTAACACTCTTTCGGCTCTAGGTGTTTTGGGCTTCGTCCTCGCAAGGATCTCTCTCTCAAATGCTTCAGAGCTGGGTTGCTCTCAAACAACAAAAGTCGTGCACCAACTCTAAGCAGCCATGAATTTATGGTGTAGGGGGTGGGCTATTTATAGCCAGGAGGCAACCCAGCCTGATTTGTCCGAAATGACCCTTGGTCACTAAAGAACCGACACGTGTCTAATGGTCGGGTTTCAAACACACGTGACAGCTTGACTTGGGCTACAAGTAAAGTGACTCATCCAGCTCTGGATAAGATTTGCTCTCATTGTCTTCGCTCGAAGACATAGGATTTGGTTGAGCATCACTTCAGTCACTCTATCTTTGTTCACTTGGACCCCACTTAATAGTATGGTGGTTCCTATGACTCAACAAAGAAGAAAAGGAAACTGCAAAACAACTATGTATTCGCACTCCATAGTCTTCATATGAATGTCTTCTCATGTTATAATCTTCATCATGAATATCTTCATGAACCACCATTGTCTTCAATGTCTTCACACATTTTTAGGGGTCATCTCTGATAGGTAAACCAAATCAATAAGGGACTACTACCTGTGTTATCCTGCAATTCTCACGAACATGTTAGTCCCTCAACCAAGTTTGTTATCAATACTCCAAAACCAACTAGGGGTGGCACTAGATGCACTTACAATAATGTCTTGCAACAAGATGGCATTGCATAATTCACATATATGGTAATTAGACACTAAACATGTGGCATTCACACAAAGCATGTCTAAACTAAGAAAATGACATACCAATGCAAGACACCATACACACGATATGAGCAACATAACCCTGCCAAGTTAGAGCATGCACCTCGGGGGGGGGGGGATAGGACTGGTCATCTGTCTCTGAATCCTCCTTTGAGAACCTACCCATAACCAGCAAGACATGCGCTTCGTCAGATGCTATTCATCACGCAGGGTGTAGAATAAGTTATTCTTCACTTGAGGTAATCTTACGATCATTTCATAATTAAATTACATTTGGAATTCAAATAGTTACATTCCTATTGATTCACTACGTAAAATTTGGTATAAGAAAAAAATATAGGCCATAAGACAAGAAAATTTGCAGTTTATGTATATTTTACACTATGTTTTTACGTTTGTAATTTTACATAACATAAAATATTTTTTACGGTGATTATATATTTTCTTATGGGCTCTTTTTACGTTAGAAATAAGACAAAACTTATGGAATGTAAAATTATGGTGCATTGATGATAAATTGAGGGGGGTGAAGAATAACTATTCCTCACCCAGGGTGACGAATAGTCAATGAAGACCTTGTTTCCACTGTCGGATCACGGGTTCCGGCAAAACCCTCAAGGTTTGAACTATGAGGTGCGCGTGAAGATCTCCCCCTACTGATCCATGTCCTAGCTTTGCTAAGATCTTACGGGCTAACTCGACGGACTCAGAACACAAAGGACACAAGATTTATACTAGTTCGGGCCACCGTTGTGGTGTAATACCCTACTCCAGTGTGTGGTGGTAGATTGCCTCTTGGGTTGAGGATGAACAGTACAAGGGGAAGAACAGCCTCTTAAGGAGAGGTGTTCTTGTGCTCGGTGAACTTGTGGTTGTTCAAATCTATCTTGATCCGCTCGATCCCTCTAGCTATGGTGGTGGCTAGCCCTATTTAGAGAGGCCCTGGTCCTCTCCCCAAATATTGAGCGGGAAGGGAGCCAACAACGGCCAATTTGAAAGGGGACAACTAGTACAACTTATCCTGACAAAAGCAGTCTTCGCCTACCAAAGGCTCTGGTGGTGACGCCGTCTTGGGCTCCACGATGACCTCCGTCTTGCCGTCCTTCTGGTCTTGATCTCATTGCATCGATATGGAAACCTTTGCTTGACACCTCGGTACTCCGCACCTGCGCCCGCTCCCTTAGCACCGAAGAGGAAACAGGGACAATGTGCGCGCTGGCGCCCGCCTGACGCCCGCCTGACCTCGATCGTCATGGCTCACGTCATCGGAACCTCGCAAGGTTTGCCTTGCCTTGAACTCTCCGCCCCTCGTGAGCCATCCTGGTGAGGCCTCTCCTGAGGAGGTCTTGTGTCATCCGCCTTATGAGGCTTGGCCCCTCGCGAGGGTCTTGAGTCCTTGTTGGTGAAGATGGGCCGTTCGGGCCCGCTCACAGAGCCACGTCGTGGGCCGCAGGCAGGCAAGTCTGGGGACTCCCATTCCCAGAACGCCGACAGTAGCCCCCGGGCCTAAGGCGCGCTCGGGCTTGGCTTCGAGGCGAAGCCAAAGGGGCAAGTGCGGAGCGCCGCGTGCCCCAATAGCATGCGGCCTTGGTCGACTCGTGGTGGTTGATTGGACGTGGGCATCTCCGCTTCCACATGTTGCCTTGGAATCCGCCTGGCTATGCGGCCACCGCAACCTACATAGTTATTCTTCCATCGCCTGCGCCATACTCCTCCAATTCCTCTGCTT
This sequence comes from Triticum dicoccoides, assembly GCF_002162155.2. Lineage (NCBI taxonomy): Eukaryota > Viridiplantae > Streptophyta > Magnoliopsida > Poales > Poaceae > Triticum > Triticum dicoccoides. The sequence goes on along the minus strand of NC_041382.1, from coordinate 183,175,175 downwards.
CCCCCGGACTTCTCTCCTCTTTCCAATCTGACCTGAGCTCTGCTCACTCCACCGCCATGGAGCCGACGCAAGTGGATAAGGGGAAGAAGCCTCTGTCTTGGGCTAGTGCGCCCCCGGCCGCCGAGCCCGCAGTTGGCCGATCGCTGGTGCTCAACGATGAGGCCATGGGCAAGGTGCGTCCCATGCTCGCCTCCAGCTTCGATGAGTGGGGAGGGATAGTGGACTGGCCTGCATCTCGAGCTAGCATTGACCGGACGGCCACCGAGGTCCCATTCTTCATCGACGCCCTTTGGGCTGGCTTGGTTCCTCCTTTCTTTACCTTCTTCAATGCAGTGCTCGCCCATTATCAGATCCACATGCTGCACCTTGATCCTCAATCAGTGACCCTCCTCGCTGTCTTCGCCCTTGTTTGCGAGGCCATGGTAGGCATTGACCCTTCAGTGGCCCTTCTCCGCCACTTCTTCTCGCTGCACCTGATTGATCCCGGACAGAGCTCAGGATGCCTGAGCTTTCAGGCCGTGGCGGCGACGGCCGGCGCGGGGATTGATGATACGTCTCCAACGTATCTATAATATTTGATTGCTCCATGCTATATTATCTACTGTTTTGGACATTATTGGGCTTTATTATCCACTTTTATATTATTTTTAGGACTAACCTATTAACCGGAGGCCCAGCCTAGAATTGCTATTTTTTGCCTGTTTTAGGGTTTCGAAGAAAAGGAATATCAAACAGAGTCCAAACGGAATGAAACCTTCGGGAACGTGATTTTCTCAACTAATAAGACCAGAGAGACTTGGACCCTACGCCAAGAAAAGAAACAGGAGGCCACGAGGTAGGGGGGCGTGCCCACACCCACCAGGCGGGCCCTCCACCCTCGTGGGCCCCCTGTTGCTCCACCGACATACTCCTTCCTCCTATATATATCCACGTACCCCCAAACGATCAGAAACGGAGCCAAAACCCTAATTCCACCGCCGTAACTTTCTGTATACACGAGATCCCATCTTGGGGCCTGTTCCAGAGCTCCGCCGGAGGGGGCATCGATCATGGAGGGCTTCTACATCAATACCATAGCCTCTCCGATGAAGTGTGAGTAGTTTACCTCAGACCTACGGGTCCATAGTTAGTAGCTAGATGGCTTCTTCTCTCTTTTTGGATCTCAATACAATGTTCTTCCCCTCTCTTGTGGAGAACTATTCGATGTAATCTTCTTTTTGCGGTGTGTTTGTTGAGACCGATGAATTGTGGGTTTATGATCAAGTCTATCTATGAATAATATTTGAATCTTCTCTGAATTCTTTTATGTATGATTGGTTATCTTTGCAAGTCTCTTTGAATTATCAGTTTGGTTTGGCCTACTAGATTGATCTTTCTTGCAATGGGAGAAGTGCTTAGCTTTGGGTTCAATCTTGCGGTGTCCTTTCCCGGTGACAGTAAGGGCAGCAAGGCACGTATTGTATTGTTGCCATCGAGGATAACAAGATGGGTTTTTCTTCATATTGCATGAGTCTGTCCCTCTACATCATGTCATCTTGCTTAAGGCGTTACTCTATTTTTAACTTAATACTCTAGATGCATGTTGGATAGCGGTCGATGAGTGGAGTAATAGTAGTAGATGCAGGCAGGAGTCGGTCTACTTGCCTTGGACGTGATGCCTATATACATGATCATACCTAGATATTCTCATAACTATGCTAAATTCTTTCAATTGCTCAATAGTAATTTGTTCACCCACCGTAGAATACTTATGCTCTCGAGAGAAGCCACTAGTGAAACCTATGGCCCCCAGGTCTATGTTTATCATATTGATCTCCTACTACTTAGTTATTTCCTTTGCTATTTATTTTGCCTTTATTTTACTTTGCAACTTTATCATAAAAATACCAAAAATAGTATCTTATCATATCTATCAAATCTCACTCTCGTAAGTGGCCTTATTGGGATTGACAACCCCTATTTGCGTTGGTTGCGAGGATTTATTTGTTTTGTGCAGGTACGAGGGACTCACGCGTAGCCTCCTACTGGATTGATACCTTGGTTCTCAAAAACTGAGGGAAATACTTACGCTACTTTGCTGCATCATCCCTTCCTCTTCGGGGAAAACCAACGCAGTGCTCAAGAGGTAGCAAGAAGGATTTCTGGCGCCGTTGCCGGGGAGGTCTACGCAAAAGTCAACATACCTAGTACCCATCACATACCCTTATCTTCCGCATTACATTATTTTCCATTTGCCCCTCGTTTTCCTCTCCCCCCACTTCACCCTTGCCGTTTTATTTGCCCTCTCTCTCTATCCTCCCTCTCTATTTGCCTCTTTTTGCTTGCTTGATTTTTGTTTGCTTGTGTGTTAGTTTGCTTGCTGGTCACGATGGCTCAAGATAATACTAAATTGTGTGACTTCACCAATACCAACAATAATGATTTTATTAGCACTCCGATTGCTCCTCTTACCGATGCTGAATCTTGTGAAATTAATACTGCTTTGCTGAATCTTGTCATGAAAGATCCGTTTTCCGGCCTTCCTAGTGAAGATGCCGCTACCCATCTAAATAGCTTCGTTGATTTGTGTGACATGCAAAAGAAGAAAGATGTGGAAAATGATATTGTTAAATTGAAGCTATTTCCTTTTTCGCTTAGAGATCGTGCTAAAGCTTGGCTTTCGTCTTTGCCTAAAAATAGTATTGATTCATGGAACAAGTGCAAAGATGCTTTTATCTCTAAGTATTTTCCTCCCGCTAAGATCATCTCTCTTAGAAATGATATTATGAATTTTAAGCAACTTGATCATGAACATGTTGTAGAAGCTTGGGAGAGAATGAAATTAATGATACGTAATTGCCCTACTCATGGTTTAAATTTGTGGATGATGATACAAAAATTTTATGCCGGAATGAATTTTGCTTCTAGAAATCTTTTAGATTCGGCCGCAGGAGGCACTTTTATGGAAATCACTTTAGGAGAAGCTACTAAACTCCTAGATAATATTATGGTTAATTATTCTCAATGGCATACTGAAAGATCTACTAATAAAAAGGTGCATGCGATAGAAGAAATTAATGTTTTCAGTGGGAAGATGGATGAACTTATGAAATTATTTGCTAATAAGAGTCTTTCTTCTGATCGTAATGATATGCCCTTGTCTACTTTGATTGAGAATAATAATGACTCTATGGATGTGAATTTCGTTGGTAGGAACAATTTTGGTAACAACGCGTATAAATGAAATTTCAACTCTAGGCCTTATCCTAGTAATCCCTCTAATAATTATGGTAATTCCTACAACAATTCTTATGGAAATTATAATAAGATGCCCTCTGATTTTGAATCTAATATTAAAGAATTTATTACTTCGCAAAAGAATTTTAATGCTATGATTGAAGAAAAAATGCTTAAGATTAATGATTTGGCTAGGAACGTTGATAGAATTGCTCTTGATGTTGATTCTTTGAAACTTAGATCTATTCCACCTAAGCATGATATCAATGAGTCTCTCAAAGCCATGAGAATTTCCATTGATGAGTGCAAAGAAAGAACCGCTAGGATGCGTGCTAAGAAAGATGCCTTTATAAGAGCGTGTTCTTCTAGTTCCTATGAAAATAAAGATGAAGATCTAAAAGTTATTGATGTGTCCCCTATTAAATCTTTGTTTTGCAATATTAATCTTGATAATGATGGGACTGAATATGATCCACCTTTACCTAGAAGGCGTTCCAAGAATTCGGAATTTGTTGATCTTGATGCTAAATTTGATAAAAGTGGGATTGAAGAAATTAAAACCCTAGATGTTGCTAAACCCACTATTATGGATTTCAAGGAATTTAACTATGAAAATTTCTCTTTGATTGATTGTATTTCCTTGTTGCAATCCGTGCTAAATTCTCCTCACGCTTATAGTCAAAATAAAGCGTTTACTAAACATATCGTTGATGCCTTGATGCAATCTTATGAAGAAAAACTTGAATTGGAAGTTTCTATCCCTAGAAAACTTTATGATGAGTGGGAACCAACTATTAAAATTAAAGATCATGAATGTTATGCTTTATGTGATTTGGGTGCTAGTGTTTCCACGATTCCAAAGACTTTGTGTGATTTGTTAGGTTTCCGTGATTTTGATGATTGCTCTCTAAACTTGCACCTTGCGGATTCCACTATTAAGAAACCTATGAGAAGAATTAATGATGTTCTTATTGTTGCAAATAAGAATTATGTGCCCGTAGATTTTATTGTTCTTGACATAGATTGCAATCCATCATGTCCTATTATTCTTGGTAGACCTTTCCTTAGAACGATTGGTGCAATTATTGATATGAAGGAAGGAAATATTAGATTCCAATTTCCATTAAGGAAAGGCATGGAGCACTTTCCTAGAAAGAAAATTAAATTACCTTATGAATCTATTATGAGAGCCACTTATGGATTGCCTACCAAAGATGGCAATACCTAGATCTATTCTTGCTTGTTATGCCTAGCTAGGGGCGTTAAACGATAGCGCTTGTTGGGAGGCAACCCAATTTATTTTTTTCCTTGCTTTTTGATCCTGTTTAGTAATATCTAGCCTCTGTTTTGGTTGGGATTTTTGTGTTTAATTAGTGTTTGTGCCAAGTAGAACCGTTGGGAAGACTTGGGGAAAGTCTTGTTGAACTTGCTGTAAAAAACAGAAACTTTAGCGCTCATGAGAACTGCTGCCATTTTTGTTTGGAGAGTGATATTTAGTTAATAATTTTTGAAGATGATTAATATATAAATTCCTCACGTCCAGCAATCTATTTTAGAATTTTAGGGGTTCCAGATCTTGCGCTAGCTACAGATTACTACAGACTGTTCTGTTTTTGACAGATTCTGTTTTTCGTGTGTTGTTTGCTTTTTTTGATGAATCTATGGCTAGTAAAATAGTTTATAAACCATATAAAAGTTGGAATACAGTAGGTATAACACCAATATAAATAAAGAATGATTTCATTACAGTACCTTGAAGTGGTCTTTTATTTTTTTTCACTAACGGACCTCATGAGATTTTCTACTTTAAGTTTTGTGTTGTGAAGTTTTCAAGTTTTGGGTAAAGATTTGATGGATTATGGAACAAGGAGTGGCAAGAGCCTAAGCTTGGGGATTCCCATGGCACCCAAAGATAATCTAAGTACACCTAAAAGCCAAAGCTTGGGGATGCCCCGGAAGGCATCCCCTCTTTCGTCTACTTCTATCGGTAACTTTACTTGGAGCTATATTTTTATTCGCCACATGATATTTGTTTTGCTTGGAGCGTCTTGTATTATTTGAGTCTTTACTTGTTAGTTTACCACAATCATCCCTGCTGTACACACCTTTTGAGAGAGCCATACATGATTTAGAATTTGTTAGAATACTCTATGTGCTTCGCTTATATCTTTTGAGTTATATAATTTTGCTCTAGTACTTCACTTATATCTTTTAGAGCATGGTGGTGGATTTGTTTTATAGAAACTATTGATCTCTCATGATTCACTTAGATTATTTTGAGAGTCTTAAATAGCATGGTAATTTGCTTAAAATCCTAATATTCTTGGTATACAAGATTAATAATAAAAACTTTCTTATGAGTGTGTTGAATACTATGATAAGTTTGATACTTGATAATTGTTTTGAGATATAAAGATGGTGATATTAAAGTTCTGCTAGTTGAGTAGTTGTAAATTTGAGAAATACTTGTGTTGAAGTTTGTGGTTCCCGTAGCATGCACGTATGGTGAGCCGTTATGTGATGAAGTCGGAGCATGATTTATTTTTTGATTGCCTTCCTTATGAGTGGCGGTCGGGGACGAGCGATGGTCTTTTCCTACCAATCTATCCCCCTAGGAGCATGCGTGTAATACTTTGCTTTGATGACTTGTAGATTTTTGCAATTAGTATATGAGTTCTTTATGACTAATGTTGAGTCCATGGATTATACGCACTCTCACCCCTCCACCTTTGCTAGCCTCTCTAATACCATGCACGTTTCACCGGTATCATACACCCACCATGTACCTTCCTCAAAACAGCCACCATACCTACCTATTATGGCATTTCCATAGCCATTCCGAGATATATTGCCATGCAACTTTCCACCATTCATTTTATTATGACACACTCCATCATTGTCATATTGCTTAGCATGATCATGTAGTCGACATCGTATTTGTGGCAAAGCCACCATTCATAATTCTTTCATACATGTCACTCATGAGTCATTGCATATCCCGGTACACCGCCGGAGGCATTCATATAGAGTCATATTTTGTTCTAAGTATCGAGTTCTAATTGTTGAGTTGTAAGAAAAATAAAAGTGTGATGATCCTCATTATTAGAGCATTGTCCCAGTGAGGAAAGGATGATGGAGACTACGATTCCCCCACAAGTCGGGATGAGACTCCGGACGAAAAATAAAAAAAGAGAAAAAGAAAAGAGGCCATAAAAAATAGAAAAGGCCCAAATAAAAAAATAAAAATAAAAAAATGAGAGAAAAAGAGAGAAGGGACAATGTTACTATCCTTTTACCACACTTGTGCTTCAAAGTAGCACCATGATCTTCATAGTAGAGAGTCTCTCATGTTATCACTTTCATATACTAGTGGGAATCTTTCATTATAGATCTTAGCTTGTATATTCCAATGATGGGCTTACTCAAAATGCCCTAGGTCTTCATGAGCAAGCAAGTTGGATGCACACCCACTTAGTTTCTTTTTGAGCTTTCATATACTTATAGCTCTAGTGCATCCGTTGCATGGCAATCCCTACTCACTCACATTGATATCTATTGATGGGCATCTCCATAGCCCGTTGATACGCCTAGTTGATGTGAGACTATCTTCTCCCTTTTTGTCTTCTCAACAACCACCACTCTATTCCACCTATAGTGCTATATCCATGGCTCACGCTCATGTATTGCGTGAAAATTGAAAAAGTTTTGAGAATGTCAAAAGTATGAAACAATTGCTTGGCTTGTCATCGGGGTTGTGCATGATTTAAATATTTTGTGTGGTGAAGATAGAGCATAGCCAGACTATATGATTTTGTAGGGATAACTTTCTTTAGCCATGTTATTTTGAGAAGACATAATTGCTTTGTTAGTATGCTTGAAGTATTATTATTTTTATGTCAATATGAACTTTTGTCTTGAATCTTTCAGATCTGAATATTCATACCACAATTTAGAAGAATTACATTAAAATTATGCCAAGTAGCACTCCGCATCAAAAATTCTGTTTTTATCATTTACCTACTCGAGGACGAGCAGGAATTAAGCTTGGGGATGCTTGATACGTATCCAACGTATCTATAATTTTTGATTGCTCATGCTATATTATCTACTATTTTGGACATTATTGGGCTTTATTATCCACTTTTATATTATTTTTGGGACTAACCTATTAACCGGAGGCCCAGCCCTGAATTGTTGTTTTTTGCCTGTTTTAGGGTTTTTAAGAAAAGGAATATCAAACGGAGTCCAAACGGAATGAAACCTTCGGGAACGTGATTTTCTCAATGAATAAGACCAGAGAGACTTGGACCCTAGGTCAAGAAAAGAAACAGGAGGCCACGAGGTAGGGGGGCGCGCCCAGCCCCACCAGGCACGCCCTCACCCTCGTGGGCCCCCTGTTGCTCCACCAACGTACTCCTTGCTCCTATATATATCCACGTACCCCCAGACGATCAGAAACAGAGCCAAAACCCTAATTCCACCGCCATAACTTTCTGTATCCACGAGATCCCATCTTGGGGCCTGTTCCGGAGCTCCGTCGGAGGGGGCATCGATCACGGAGGGCTTCTACATCAACACCATAGCCTCTCCGATGAAGTGTGAGTAGTTTACCTCAGACCTACGGGTCCATAGTTAGTAGCTAGATGGCTTATTCTCTCTTTTTGGATCTCAATACAACGTTCTCCCCCTCTCTTGTGGAGAACTATTCGATGTAATCATCTTTTTGCGGTGTGTTTGTTGAGATCGATAAATTGTGGGTTTATGATCAAGTCTATCTATGAATAATATTTGAATCTTCTCTAAATTCTTTTATGTATGATTGTTTATCTTTGCAAGTCTCTTCGAATTATCAGTTTGGTTTGGCCTACTAGATTGATCTTTCTTGCAATGGGAGAAGTGCTTAGCTTTGGGTTCAATCTTGCGGTGTCCTTTCCCGGTGACAGTAAGGGCAGCAAGGCACGTATTGTATTGTTGCCATCGAGGATAGCAAGATGGGGTTTTCTTCATATTGCATGAGTCTATCCCTCTACATCATGTCATCTTGCTTAAGGCGTTACTGTGTTTTTAACTTAATACTCTAGATGCATGCTGGATAGTGGTCGATGAGTGGAGTAATAGTAGTAGATGCAGGTAGGAGTCGTTCTACTTGTCTCGGACGTGATGCCTATATACATGATCATACCTAGATATTCTCATAACTATGCTCAATTCTGTCAATTGCTCAACAGTAATTTGTTCACCCACCGTAGAATACTTATGCTCTCGAGAGAAGCCACTAGTGAAACCTATGGCCCCAGGTCTATCTTTATCATATTGATCTCCTACAACTTAGTTATTTCGTTTGCTATTTATTTTGCCTTTTTTTTACTTTGCAACTTTATCATAAAAATACCAAAAATATTATCTTATCATATCTATCAGATCTCACTCTCGTAAGTGGCCTTATAGGGATTGACAACCCCTATTTGCATTAGTTGCGAGGATTTATTTGTTTTGTGCAGGTACGAGGGACTCGCGCGTAGCCTCCTACTGGATTGATACCTTGGTTCTCTAAAACTGAGGGAAATACTTACGCTACTTTGCTGCATCATCCCTTCCTCTTTGGGGAAAACCAGCGCAGTGCTCAACAGGTAGCAATTGACTTTGAGCTCCCACCATCCACGAGCGGGTTTCAGACACGATGGATATTTATTGATGTCAGAGTGCTCAGCCCCCTGCTCTCTTCTCCGTCAGCGCCCGCTATTCCCAGCTCCGGTTGGTGCCATCAAAGGCTTACCGATTCGCGCCTTGCCCCTGTCTGGCTCAGGATGAGGTGGCTCAAGGACCTTGATGTGACTATGCCTATGGAGGTGAAGGAGTTAATCTAGCGCCAGATCGCCCCGCTTCAGCGCCACTCTCAACCGATGTGGGCCTTGCTCAGCAGCAAGGACGACATGAGACTTTAGGAGTCTGGGCTCCCCCTCGAGGAGCGGCGAACGGTGCTCGAGGTCCTGACGGGTGTCCCGCTACCAGATGACATGCCGAGGAAGAGTTGCCTTCTCTATCGCTGCTTGAACAAGGCGACATTCGCAGAGCAGATGCCTGCCTTTGATGAGTGGGGGCTGCGTCCAGTCGGCCTCATGAGAACCCCATCGTCGTGGTTCCTCTTCTTGCTGCTGGCGCCGAGCTCGCCCCAAGGGTGGATGCAGGGGGCGAGCACTGCTAGGGGCTGATGGTGAAGGTGCTGAGATGCTGATGCCGCCCAGGGCTCCTGAGGCGTCGTCCTCAAGAACTCGCGACTCTTGCCCTGGGGCGATGGTTGAGGAGGCGACACAACCCAAGTCTCCCGAGGCCGGGGCTCCTGAGACCTTGACAGGTCGCTGTGAGGCAGAGCCTGGTGGCTCCCCTCAGCTTGGCACTCCTGAGACTGCCCCTTCGAGCGCTTCTCCAGTTGCGCCTCGTGTCGGCCACCATGTCCAGCGCTTCGGTCAGCTCTGCGTGGACTTCGAAGAGCTCCGCAAGAGGAAGGGGTCCCCAAGCAGGGGCACCTTTGGGTCGTTAAAGCGAAGAAAGTACATCGCCGTCGACAAGTAAGTACCTTCTCTTGGTGATTCTCCGCGTGCTGCTTCCCTTCCTGACGATATCTCTTCAGGATTCCTTCCGCCAAGGCCGCAAGATCTCCTGAGGAGCAGCCTCCTCTCGCCTCGCTTCTCCTGCTAGGATCGAGCACTTCAAGCCCACGCTCTGCTCACGGTGTGGACTCAACCGGGGAAGCTGGCCCATCGACAAGGTGTCTCGAGCTCGCGCCTTCGCCATATTTTCTTTGCGGCCTTGTTCGGAGCACAACAAGCGTGCCAAGGGTTCCTCGCCTGGTCGTGGACGGCGACTGCTTGGCTTCGATCCTGGGGTCTTCTTCAAGCAGCGGGCCTTCACTTGTCCGGGCCCCTCGCGAATGGGTGGATGCCAGCCCCCAGTCCCCTTCTGAAAGGGGGCGAGCCGCTTCGGGCCCCATCCGCGGTCCCCACAGCAGAGGATGAAGTCAGCAGCGTGCTCGAGTCGGAGCGAGAAAGGAGCGTTGTTCGCCATGAGCTCTTTCAGGAGGCGATGGGAGCGATCAACCGTCTTGGTGAAGAGCTCGTGGATGTGGATGCGCTCCTCGTGGCCGAGGGACTTCGGCTGGTTGAGGAGCAGCATAAGCTGAAGGTGGCCATCAACCTCGGGCGCCACCTGCGCGAGCTCGATAATGCGAAGGCCGAGGCTTCTGATACATCTCCAACGTATCTATAATTTTTTATTGTTCCATGCTATTATATTATCTATTTTGGATGTTAATGGGCTTTATTTTACACTTTTATATTATTCTTGGGACTAACCTATTAACCGGAGGCCAAGCCCAAATTGCTGTTTTTTTTGCCTATTTTGGTGTTTCGTAGAAAAGGAATATCAGACGGAGTCCAAACGGAATGAAACCTTCGGGAATGTGATTTTTGGAACAAAACTGGTCCAGAGGACTTGGAGTGGACGTCAAGCAATAAACGAGGCAGCCACAAGGCAGGGGCGCGCCTACCCCCCTGGGCACGCCCTCCCCCTCGTGGGCCCCTTGTAGCTCCACCGACCTACTTCTTCCTCCGATATATGTTCACATACCCTGCAAACATCCAGGAGAACCACGAAACCCTATTTCCACTGCCGCAACCTTCTGTACCCAAGAGATCCCATCTTGGGGCCTTTTTCAGAGCTCCGCCGAAGGGGGCATTGATCATGGAGGGCCTCTACATCAACTCCATGGCCCCTCCGATGATGTGTGAGTAGTTTACCTCAGACCTACGGGTCCATGGCTAGTAGCTATATGGCTTCTTCTCTCTCTTTGGATCTCAATACAAAATTCTCCTCGATTCTCTTGACGATCTATTCGATGTAATCTTCTTTTGCGGTGTGTTTGTCGAGATCCGATGAATTGTGGGTTTATGATCCATATTATCTATGAACAATATTTGATTCTTTTCTGAATTATTTTATGTATGATTGGTTTATCTTTGCAAGTCTCTTCGAATTATCAGTTTGGTTTGGCCTACTAGATTGATCTTTCTTGCAATGGGAGAAGTGCTTAGCTTTGGGTTCGATCTTGCGGTGCTTGATCCCAGTGACAGAAAGGGAAACGACACGTATTGTATTGTTGCCATCGAGGATAAAAATATGGGGTTTACATCATATTGCATGGGTTTATCCCTCTACATCATGTCATCTTGCTTAAGGCGTTACTCTGTTCTTATGAACTTAATACTCTAGATGCATGTTGGATAGAGGTCGATGTGTGGAGTAATAGTAGTAGATGCAGGAAGGAGTCGGTCTACTTGTCACGGACGTGATGCCTATATACATGATCATGCCTAGATATTCTCATAATTATTCGCTTTCCTATCAATTGCTCGACAATAATTTGCTCACCCACCGTAATACTTATGCTATCTTGAGAGAAGCCACTAGTGAAACCTATGGCCCCCGAGTCTATTTCCCACCATACAAGTTTCCAATCTATTTTATTTTGCAATCTTTACTTTCAATCTATATCATAAAAATACCAAAAATATTTATCTTATTATTATCATCTCTATCAGATCTCACTCTTGCAAGTGGCCGTGAAGGGATTGACAACCCCTTTATCGTGTTGGTTGCGAGGTTCTTATTTGTTTGTGTAGGTATGAGGTGACTCGCGCGTGGTCTCCTACTGGATTGATACCTTGGTTCTAAAAACATGAGGGAAATACTTAAGTTGCTTTACTGCACCACCCTTTCCTCTTCAAGGGAAAACCAACGCAATGCTCAAGAGGTAGCAAGAAGGATTTGTGGCGCCGTTGCCGGGGAGATCTACGCCAAGTCAAGACATACCAAGTACCCATCACAACTCTTATCCTTCGCATTACATTATTTTCCATTTTCCTCTCGTTTTCCTCTCCCCCACTTCACCCTTGCCATTTTATTCGCCCTTTCTTTTCCGTCAGCCTCTTTTTCGTTTGCCTCTTTTGCCTGTTTCTTGTTTGCTTGTGTGTTGGGTTGCTTGCTTGTCACGATGGCTCAAGATAATACTAAATTGTGTGACTTTTCCAATACAAACAATAATGATTTTATTAGCATTCCAATTACTCCTCTTACCGATGCTGAATCTTGTGAAATTAATATTGCTTTGCTGAATCTTGTCATGAAAGATCCGTTTTCTGGCCTTCCTAGTGAAGATGCCGCTACCCATCTAAACAACTTTGTTGATTTGTGTGATATGCAAAAGAAGAAAGATGTGGACAACGATATTGTTAAACTTAAGCTATTTCCGTTTTCGCTTAGAGATCGTGCTAAAGCTTGGTTTTCGTCTTTGCCTGAAAATAGTATTGATTCATGGAATAAGTGCAAAGATGCTTTTATCTCTAAGTATTTTCCTCCCGCTAAGATCATCTCTGTTAGAAACAATATTATGAATTTTAAGCAACTTGATCATGAACATGTTGCACAATCTTGGGAGATGATGAAATTAATGATACGTAATTGCCCTACACATGGTTTGAATTTATGGATGATTATACAAAAAATTTACGCCGGATTGAATTTTGCTTCTAGAAATCTTTTAGATTCGGCCGCAGGAGGCACTTTTATGGAAATCACTTTAGGAGAAGCTACCAAACTCCTAGATAATATTATGGTTGATTGTTCTCAATGGCAGACTGAAAGATCTAGTAGTAAAAAGGTGCATGCAATTGAAGAGATTAATGTTTTGAGTGGAAAGATGGATGAACTTATGAAATTGTTTGCTAATAAGAGTGCTCCTACTGATCCTAATGATATGCCTTTGTCTACTTTGATTGAGAATAATAATGAATCTATGGATGTGAATTTTGTTGGGAGGAACAATTTTGGTAATAACGCGTATAGCGGTAATTTTAATTCTAGGTCGTTTCCTAGTAATTCCTCTAATAATTATGGTAATTCCTACAACAATTCTTATGGAAATTATAATAATATGCCCTCTGATTTTGAATCTAGTATTAAAGAATTTATTGCTTCACAAAAGAGTTTCAATGCTTTGATTGAAGAAAAATTGCTTAAGATTGATGAGTTGGCTAGGAACGTGGATAGAATTTCTCTTGATGTTGATTCTTTGAAACTTAGATCTATTACACCTAAGCATGATATCAATGAGTCTCTCAAAGCCATGATAATTTCCATTGATGAGTGCAAAGAAAGAACCGCTAGGATGCGTGCTAAGACAGATTGCTTTGTGAAAGCGTGTCCTTCTAGTTTTCATGACAATAAAGATGAAGATCTAAAAGTAATTGATGTGTCCCCTATTAAATCCTTGTTTTCCAATATGAATCTTGATAATGATGGGACTGGAGATGAGTCAACTTTAGTTAGAAGGCGTCCCAAAAATTCAGAGTTTTTAGATCTTGATGCAAAATTGGTAAGAGTGGGATTGAAGAAGTCAAAACTTTAGATAGCAATGAACCCACTATCTTGGATTTAAAGGAATTCAATTATGATAATTGCTCTTTGATAGATTGTATTTCCTTGTTGCAATCCGTGCTAAATTCTCCTCATGCTTATAGTCAAAATAATACTTTTACTAAACATATCGTTGATGCTTTGATGCAATCTTACGAAGAAAAACTTGAGTTGGAAGTTTCTATCCCTAGAAAACTTTATGATGAATGGTAACCTACAATTAAAATTAAAATTAAAGATCATGAATGCTATGCTTTATGTGATTTGGGTGCTAGTATTTCCACGATTCCAAAAACTTTGTGTGATTTGCTAGGTTTCCGTGAATTTGATGATTGTTCTCTAAACTTGCACCTTGCGGATTCCACTATTAAGAAACCTATGGGAAGTATTAATGATGTTCTTATTGTTGCAAATAGGAATTATGTACCCGTGGATTTCATTGTTCTTGATGTAGATTGCAATCCTTCATGTTCTATTATTCTTGGTAGACCTTTCCTTAGAACTATTGATGCAATTATTGATATGAAGGAAGGGAATATTAGATTCCAATTCCATTAAGGAAGGGCATGGAACACTTTCCTAGAAATTAAATTAAATTAAATTACCTTATGAATCTATTATGAGAGCCACTTATGGATTGCATACCAAAGATGACAATACCTAGATCTATCCTTGCTTTTATGCCTAGCTAAGGGCGTTAAACGATAGCGCTTGTTGGGAGGCAACCCAATTTTATTTTTATTCCTTGCTTTTTTCTCCTGTTTAGTACTCCCTCCGGTCCTTTTTACTCTGCACATTGGATTTGCCGAAAGTCAAACTTTGCTAAGTTTGACCAAATTTATATTAGAAATTATTAGCATCTATAATATGTAATAAATATAATACATAAATATATTACAAGATGAATCTAATGATATTGGTGTTGTTATGTGAATGTCTATGATTTTTTGTATAAACTTGGTCAAATTTGGATGAGATTGACTTCGGTCAAACCTAATATGCAGAGTAAAAAGGACCGGAGGGAGTAATAAATAATTTATCTAGCCTATGTTTTGATTGTTTTTTTGTGTTTAATTAGTGTTTGTGCCAAGTAGAACCGTTGGGAAGACTTGGGGAAAGTCTTTTTGATCCTGCTGTAAAACACAGAAACTTTAGCGCTCGCGAGAATTGATGCCATTTTTTATTGGAGAGTGCTATTTAGTTAATTCTTTTTTAAGATGATTAATAGATAAATTCCCCACGTCCAGAAATTTATTTGAGAATTTTTGTGGTTACAGAAGTATTCGAAACCTACAGATTACTACAGAATGTTCTGTTTTTGACAGATTCTGTTTTTCGTGTGTTGTTTGCTTATTTTGATGAATCTATGGCTAGTAATAGAGTTTATGAACCATATAAAAGTTGGAATACAGTAGGTTTAACACCAATATAAATCAATAATGAGTTCATTATAGTACCTTGAAGTGGTGGTTTGTTTTCTTTTACTAATGGAGCTCACGAAGATTTTCTTTTAAGTTTTGTGTTATGAAGTTTTCAAGTTTTGGATAAGGATTTGATGGATTATGGAACAAGGAGTGGCAAGAGCCGAAGCTTGGGGATTCCCAAGGAACCCCAAGGTAAAATCCAAGGACACCAAAAATCCTAAGCTTTGGGATGCCCCGGAAGGCATCCCCTCTTTCGTCTTCGTCTATCGATAACTTTACTTGGAGCTATATTTTTATTCGTCTATCGGTATCTTGTATGATTTGAGTCTTTGATTTCTAGTTTACCACAATCATCCTTGCTGTACACACCTTTTGGGAGAGACACATATGAATTGGAATTTATTAGAATACTCTATGTGCTTCACTTATATCTTTTGAGCTATATAGTTTTTGCTCTAGTGCTTCGCTTATATCTTTTAGAGCACGGCGGTCGTTTTATTTTATAGAAATAATTGATCTCTCATGATTCACTTATATCATTTTGAGAGTCCTTTAGAACAGCATGGGAATTCACTTTGTTTATAAATTTTAAATGCTAAGGGAAGTTGGATGCTTGATAGATGGTTTTGAGATATAAAGGTGGTAATATTAGAAGTGTGCTAGTTGAGTAATTGTGAAATTGATGAATACTTGTGTTGAAGTTGGTAAGTCCCGTAGCATGCACGTATGGTGAACGTTATGTGACAAATTTGAAGCATGGGGTGTTCTTTGATTGCTTTCCTTATGAGTGGCAGTCGGGGACGAGCGATGGTCTTTTCCTACCAATCTATCCCCCTAGGAGCATGCGCGTAGTGCTTGGTTTTGATGACTTGTAGATTTTTGCAATAAGTATGTGAGTTCTTTATGACTAATGTTGAGTCCATGGATTATATGCACTCTCACCCTTCCACCATTGCTAGCCTCTTCGGTACCGTGGATTGCCCTTTCTCACCTTGAGAGTTGGTGCAAACTTCTCCGGTGCATCCAAACCCCGTGATATGATACGCTCTATCACACATAAGCCTCCTTATATCTTCCTCAAACCAGCCACCATACCTACCTATTATGGCATTTCCATAGCCATTCCGAGATACATTGCGATGCAACTTTCCACCGTTCCATTTATTATGACACGTTCATCATTGTCATACTGCTTTGCATGATCATGTAGTTTACATAGTATATGTGGAAAAGCCACCATTCATAATCCTTTCATACATGTCACTCTTGGTTCATTGCATATCCTGGTACACCGCCGGAGGCATTCATATAGAGTCATACTTTGTTCTAGTATCGATTTGTAATCATTGAGTTGTAAATAAATAGAAGTGTGATGATCATCATTTTCTAGAGCATTGTCCCAAGTGAGGAAACATAAAAAAATAAAAAAGGAGAAAGGCCATAAAAAAGAGAAGGCCCTAAAAAATGAGAGAAAAAGAGAGAAGGGACAATGTTACTATCCTTTTTACCACACTTGTGCTTCAAAGTAGCACCATAATCTTCATGATAGAGAGTCTTTTCTTTTGTCACTTTCATATACTAGTGGGAATTTTTCATTATAGACCTTGGCTTGTATATTCTAACAATGGGCTTCCTCAAATGCCCTAGGTCTTCATGAGCAAGCAAGTTGGATGCACACCCACTTAGTTTCTTTTGTTGAGCTTTCATATATTTATAGCTCTAGTGCATCTGTTACATGGCAATCCCTACTCCTTGCATTAACATATATTGATGGGCATCTCCATAGCTCATTGGTTAGCCTCGTTGATGTGAGACTTTCTCCCTTTTTTGTCTTCTCCACATAACCCCCATCATTATATTTTATTCCACCCATAGTGCTATATCCATGGCTCACGCTCATATATTGCGTGATGGTTGAAAAAAGTTTGAGATTACTAAAGTATGAAACAATTGCTTGGCTTGTCATCGGGGTTGTGCATGATGAGAGCATTCTTGTGTGAAAGAAAATGGAGCATGACTAAACTATATGATTTTGTAGGGATGAACTTTCTTTGGCCATGTTATTTTGAGAGGACATAATTGCTTAGTTAGTATGCTTGAAGTATTATTATTTTTATGTCAATATTAAACTTTTATCTTGAATCTTTCGGATCTGAATATTCATAACACAATTAATAAGAATTACATTGAAATTATGCCAAGTAGCATTCCACATCAAAAATTCTGTTTTTATCATTTACCTACTCGGGGTAGCACCAATTGAGGAGAAGCTTGTCCAACATTGTTTGAGATGGTTTGGGCATATTCAGCGTAGGCCTCCAGAAGCTCCAGTGCATATCGGATGGCTAAAGCGTGCGGAGAATGTCAAGAGAGGGCGGGGTCGACCGATTTTGACATGGGAGGAGTCCGTTAAGAGAGACCTGAAGGATTGGAGTATCGACAAAGAGCTAGCTATGGATAGGGGTGCGTGGAAGCTTGCTATCCATGTGCCAGAGCCATGAGTTGGTTGCGAGATCTTATGGGTTTCACCTCTAGCCTACCCCAATTTGTTTGGGACTAAAGGCTTTGTTGTTGTTGTTGTTACCTACTCGAGGACGAGCAGGAATTAAGCTTGGGGATGATTGATACATCTCCAATGTATCTATATTTTTTGATTGTTCCATGCTATATTATATTCTGTTTTGGACATTATTGGGCTTTATTATACACTTTTATATTATTTTTGGGACTAACCTATTAACCGGAGGCCCAGCCTAGAATTGCTATTTTTTGGCTATTTTAGGGTTTCGCAGAAAACGAATATCAAACGGAGTCCAAACGGAATGAAACCTTCAGGAACGTGATTTTCGGAACAAACATGATCCAGAGGACTTGGACCCTACGTCAAGACATCAACCAGGAGACCACGAGGTAGGGGGCGTGCCTACCCCCCCAGGCATGCCCTCCACCCTCGTGGGCCCCCTGTTGCTCCACCGACGTACTCCTTCCTCCTATATATACCTACGTACCCCCAAACTACCAGATACAGAGCCAAAACCCTAATTCCACCGCCGTAACTTTCTGTATCCACGAGATCCCATCTTGGGGCCTGTTCCGGAGCTCCGCCGGAGGGGGCATCGATCACGGAGGGCTTCCACGTCAACACCATAGCCCCTCCGATGAAGTGTGAGTAGTTTACCTCAGACCTACGGGTCCATAGTTATTAGCTAGATGGATTCTTATCTCCTTTTGGATCTCAATACAAAGTTCTCCCCCTCTCTTGTGGAGATCTATTCGACGTAATCTTCTTTTGCGGTGTTTTTGTTGAGACCGATGAATTGTGGGTTTATGATCAAGTTTATCTATGAACAATATTTGAATCTTCTCTGAATTCTTTTATGTATGATTGGTTATCTTTGCAAGTCTCTTCGAATTACAGTTTGGTTTGGCCTACTAGATTGATCTTTCTTGCAATGGGAGAAGTGCTTAGCTTTGGGTTCAATATTGCGGTGTCCTTTCCCAGTGACAGTAGGGGCGGCAAGGCACATATTGTATTGTTGCCATCGAGGATAACAAGATGGGGTTTATATCATATTGCATGAGTTTATCCCTCTACATCATGTCATCTTGCTTAAAGCATTACTCTGTTCTCTTGAACTTAATACTCTAGATGCATGCTAGATAGCGGTCGATATGTAGAGTAATAGTAGTAGATGCAGGTAGGAGTCGGTCTACTTGTCTCGGACGTGATGCCTATATACATGAGCATACCTAGATATTCTCATAACTATGCTCAATTCTATCAATTGCTCAATAGTAATTTGTTTACCCACCGTGAATACTTATGCTCTTGAGAGAAGCCACTAGTGAAACCCGTGGCCCCCCGGGTCTATCTTCCATCATATTAACCTTCCAATACTTAGTTATTTCCTTTGCCTTTTATTTTACTTTGCATCTTTTATTTCTCTTTATCATGAAAATACCAAAAATATTATCTTATCATATCTATCAGATCTCACTCTCATAAGTGACTGTGTAGGGATTGACAACCCCTTATCGCGTTGGTTGCGAGGATTTATTTGTTTGTGTAGATGCGAGGGACTCGTGCGTGGCCTCATACTGGATTGATACCTTGGTTCTCAAAAACTGAGGGAAATACTTACGCTACTCTGTTGCATCACCCTTTCCTCTTCAAGGGAAAACCAACGCAAGTGCTCAAGAGGTAGCACACCACATTGGGATAACAACATACGTACCAGGGTTTATATCATAAACCCACCATAAAACTCCTATGGCTAAGTGAAAGTGTTAACGCCCTATAGTCCGGTTGCCTTGTTCACCGCATTGACACCTCCATTCATGGACCAAGACGTTGGGTTAAGAGTGATCATATGCTTTCCCGAACACCCCCGTATTTTCTATGTGGGGGCTGAAGCCAACGACTGGAAAAGTTCCAGATTATGCAAACAACGGCCGCATAGGAGGAACCTAAAACTTTTAAGCAAAAATCATAATATTATCATCTTACTATCTTTTACAATTCAATACATTTCATTCAAATATCATATCTTTTGAGCACTGACCCTCTATCAACCGGGCACCTTCTAAGACGTCCTCGAAATAGTGTTCGAGTGCGTGATGGTCCTTACCCTTGGGGGGACTCCTTGCGGCAACATCAGTGGCCTTCATCTTAGCCCAGTATGTTTTGACACAGGCAAAGGCCATCCGTGCACCTTCAATGCACATTGAACGCTTCACGGCGTCGATACGCGGCACCGCGTCCACAAGCTGCTGCACCAAACCGAAGTAACTATTCGGAATGGGCTCCGTAGGCCACAGCCGGACTATGACATCCTTCATGGCGGAACCAGATATCCTGTGGAGCTCTGCTCACTGGGCCATTTGTTCATTTAATAACAACTGACGCTTCAACGCGCTGAACTGTGACCAAAAAAGCTTCTCCATGGCTCACTCTTCCTGCACTTGGTAAAATTGCAATGCCTCGGAGGCACTATTCGGAAGGTCTAAAAAAGGGTCCGGAGAACTCCACATTTGGTTCAACAGGGAATACTTCGGATCATCGAACTTCGTCTGTAATAAGAAGGGCTTACCAGCCGCTATCTCCCCAGCTTGCCGGATCTCTTCCCAAGCCACTCTAGACTCAAACCGTGCTTCTTTCGCTTCTTGCACGGCCTTGTCGAGATCGGCCATTCTGGTCTTGTTATCCTTCTCAAGGAATTCGCACCGGATGGTGGTCTCCTCCAGTTTGCGTGCCAGGGTAGTAGTTCTTTCCTCACATTGGCGCCGAACAGCCTGTTCAGTTTTTAATTCTTAAGTCGCCCTATGGGCAGCCAGATTACTCGTCCGGGTTTGTTCCTTGGCAAGGACAAGCTCAGCCCACAGGGCCTCCACCGCAGGAGCACCATCTGTTGTTACGCATGTCTCAGTATACAATTCCAGCTTCACGCTCATGTTATCATGCATAAATATACTGGATGGCTCAAAAACATACCTTGCGCCTCGTCAAGACGCTTGTTGATCAGCATGATGTCATCATCTTCCTCATCAATCTTTCGCTGCAGATCCGCAACCTCTGCGGATCGGGCAGTTGCAGGGGAAGTAATAGCCTGTGTTACAAGTAGTCATATTATTTCCTGGATAAATATTTTTTATCCTCTAATTGCCTCCCTCGGGGATCCTATTAGAGTCTCAGGGGCTACTATCTATACATAGGAGTATTTTGTGAATATACACAATTGAAAGCATTACATCACAAACCTCGAAACCTCTTAGCAGGCTTGTGAAGGCTTCACTCAATCCGCTTTTCACGGACAGGACCTTTTTAACCACCGTACCCGTCAAGTTACGATGGTCTTCGGAGACGGACGCCTGTCGCAACATGTTCGTCAATATATCTAGCATTTCTGGGTCTCCGAAAGTAGCCGTAGCAACACGGCCTCCCTTCAAAGGGATCCATTCATTCACCCCTAGAGTTGTCTCCGACTGAAAGCCGGACAGTCCGGGGCCTTCATTGTTGATCCCCGGACCCTGGGCTACTAAAGCATCAGGTTCGGTTCGTGTTTCCATCACCCTTTGCATCGCTTGCGAATCAGGAGAGACCCTCCGGGACGACACCTCGAGGTCATCCACTGTGACGCCCCGAGACCGATGTGCCAGGTGTCGTCCAGTTATTCGCTGTTGTTGCCTTGTCATTGCTTGCGTGTCATGCATTGCATATCATGTCATCATGTGCATTTCATTTGCATACGTGTTCATCTCATGCATCCGAGCATTTTCCCCGTTGTCCGTTTTGCATTCCGGCGCTCCTATCTCCTCCGGTGGTCATTTCTACCTTCTTCTCATGTGTGGGGATTAAACATTTCCGGATTGGACCGAGACTTGCCAAGCGGCCTTGGTTTACTACCGGTAGACCGCCTATCAAGTTTCATAACATTTGGACTTCGTTTGATTCTCCAACGGTTAACCGAAGGACCGAAAAGGCCTCGTGTGTGTTGCGGCCCAACAGCCCTCCAAAGTGGCCCAAAACCCACCTAAACCCATTCCATCCTCTCGGTCGTTCGATCACGATCGCGTGGCCAAAAACCGCACCTCATTTGGACTCTCCTAGCTCCCTCTACCTATAAATATGTGATCCCTTCCGAAAATCCCGCAGCCCAAACCCTAAAAACTCCTCTTCGCGCCGCCGGACACTTCCTCCCACGCCGGCCGGACATGTCCACCCCGGCGTCACATCACTTTGGCCAACCAGAGGCTGCCACGTCAGCGCGGCCGCCCCTCTCATCCACTCATGACGTGCCACGTCACCACCGCGCCCTCTCTCTCCTCGCGCCGCCGCCGCGGCCCGCGGAGCCCATCCGGGGCCCGCGCGAGCCCGGATCTCGCCGCCCCCCGACCCGCTTCGTCTCGCCCAACGTCGGACGGCCCCCGCCGCTTGCCGGACTCCACCACCTTCACCGGCGCTGCCCATCGCCGCTAACCGGCCACTCTCTCGCGCCGCCGAAGCCCGCGAGCATCCACGCACGCCGTCGTTCCGCCCAGAGACCCGAGCCCCGCCTCTTCGTGCCCGTTCGCCGCCTCGTCTTCTCGTTGGCCGGCGACCTCGCCGGAGCCCGACCTCGTCAACCCCGGCGACCGGAGTTTAAACCTCTCCACGCAGCGACCCCGGGTCGAGCTCTTTCGACCGCCCACGCCACGCGTCACCCGCGCCCCGATCCGGTGCCGGATCCGGCCGTCTGCACCACCACACCGGAGTTCCGACCTCCTTCGTCGCCGGAGTAGCGCCGACGTCGCCGTTGACTTCATCCCCGCCAGATCTGCACGGCTCCGTTCCTGTACGGCCACGTCCACCGAACCAAACACGTCGCCCGAGCCCGGATCTCCTCGTCCCGTACCACTCCGTCCATTTTCCACGTTTCATATGCACATGTTCATCGTGTTGTAACTTTGCATCCGTAGCTCTGATTCATGCATATAGCATATCAAAATGCTCGTCTCGGAGAGTACATCATTTCATCTCATTGCATCATTTTCATTTGCGTTCATCTTGATGCCCGAAATGCTGTTGGAAGAGTGCTACTTGAGATAATTGTCAGATTTGCTGCTCCATTTAGATATTTGTCATTTTTGTCATGTTTATTGTGTGCATGATATGCCCATGGGCTATACATATGTTTTGTTAAGGGTTTTGCCATCTTTCCAGCGGTGCAACCCATGTATTTTGTGAGGTGTGTGCTGACTAGCCCAAGCTTGCAAAGTGAGGCACTTGGTAATGTTGATTTCAGGGACTTAGCATTTCCACCAAGTCCTTGAGCTGTTTATCTCATTTGGCCATATGTTCATGTTGTTTCCAAGTGATCCGTGCCTCTTTTGAGGATGATCAGTAAGGATGTTTTGTTAATCTTGTAGTGATCTATCCATCCATGTCTTTGTTTGCAATTATGGAGCACCCTAGCTTGAGTCAATCGAGCTCTACTTTTGTCATTTCGTGAATCTGGGCAGATTGTCTACTTGTTAGCGATTTTGCCGATGATGTTGTAGTTGATCCGTGCATGCTATGTTATTGTGCTTGCCATGTCTAGCTTGTATTTTGTGTATTCTTGATGGATGTATGCTTAGTGTGTCATGACTTGCTCTGTAGTGAGTGCATCGAGCTCGTGAACATGCCTACTTGATATTTGTTTCAGCATGCTCCAGTTTTCACTAAGTCTGAGAACTGATTATGTTTTTTCCATGTTCACATGCTTGCAATTGTATTTTCTGATCCCTTTTGGCTCAAGGTCACTAAGGGTCTTTTGTTAAGCTCTTTGAGTAGCTCCATGCCATGCCTTACTTTGCCATGTTCAGGTCCTGTAGCATATAGTGTTGTTGCTCCAAAGAGTGCTATCTGATCTGAAATTCCAGACAAGTGTTAATTTCACTAAGTCTGAGATCTGTTTACCATATGCATTTTTGCCATGCTTGTTTGAACCTGTTAATGGATGAATTAGCCGTAGCTCAGTGCTAGACTTTTGTTAAGCATCATGAATGAATCCCTGCCATGTATTTTTTTGTCTTGTTTGGGTGCTGTAGCATGTTCATCTTGTTGCATTTAGATGGCTACTTGCTGTAAATCGCAGAACGTGGTCATATTTGAATTGCTTGCCATTTCCAAACCGTAACTCCGATTCCGACGTTCTTTATATCGTTTTCAAGCGATTTCATCTCATCTTTCCAGTGGCACACTTGGTTTTCCAATTTGAGGCCAGGTTCATGCATTCCTTGTCACATCATGCATATGCATCGCATACCGCATCCCGCATATCATACCATGTTCATGTGTTGGTTGTTTACTATGTTGTGTGCTTCTTTTCCGGTGTTTACTTCTTCGGGTTGGTTCCGATAACGTCACGTTTGTGAGGATCCGTTCGACTACGTCCGTTTGTCTTCTTCATGGACTCGTTCTTCTTCCTTGCGGGATTTCAGGCAAGATGATCATACCCTCGAAATCACTACTATCTTTGCTTTGCTAGATGCTCGCTCTTTTGCTATGCCTATGCTGCGATACCTACCACTTGCTTATCATGCCACCCATATTGTTGAACCAAGCCTCTAACCCACCTTGTCCTAGCAAACCGTTGTTTGGCTATGTTACCACTTTGCTCAGCCCCTCTTATAGCGTTGTTAGTTGCAGGTGAAGATTGAAGTTTGTTCCTTGTTGGAACATGGAGATGTTGTTCCTTGTTGGAACATGTTTACTTGTTGGGATATCACAGTATATCTTATTTCAATTAATGCATCTATATACTTGGTAAAGGGTGGAAGGCTCGGCCTTATGCCAGGTGTTTTGTTCCACTCTTGCCGCCCTAGTTTCCGTCATATCGGTGTTATGTTCCCGGATTTTGCGTTCCTTACGCGGTTGGGTAATAATGGGAACCCCTTGACAGTTCGCCTTAAGTAAAGCTCTTCCAGCAATGCCCAACATTGGTTTTACCATTTGCCACCTAGCCTTTTTTTTCTTTTCCCTTGGGAGTCGCGCTCTTGAGGGTCATCA